>NC_086318.1:177146190-177358690 GCF_036172605.1 Pelobates fuscus | reverse complement strand
CCCCTAAATATATAAAATCTTACTTGTATTCAAGTATGCAGCTGCTGCATCTGCCCCTGATCTGCCTGCTTGGCTGACATAATCAGTGTGAGCCAATCACAGAGAAAATGCAGTGTTTACATTATAGCCTAGTGATCACTTCACTGGCCACTCCTCAGATACCTGTTAAGAGATCCTTCCTGGGTCATGGCTGCCTAAAATGCATCCAAACATTCATTGTCTCCTCCCTCTGCATGCAGACACTGAACTTTCCTCATAGAGATTCATTGATTCAATTCATCTCTATGAGGAGATGCTGATTGGCCAGGGCTGTGTTTGAATTGTGCTGGCTCTGCCTCTGATCTGCCTCCTTGTCAGTCTCAGCCAATCCCATGGAGAAGCACGGTGATTGGATCAGGCCACCACTTCTGATGTCAGCAGACAGCTTGTTTTTCTGAGGCAAACAGCATGCAGAGCTACAGCTTCAGGCTTGAATACAAGTAGGAATGTGCCATGTTTATGGAAGCATGAGGGGCACATGAGGGCTAGATGGTGGTTTTAACACTATAGGGTCAGGAATACATGTTTGTGTTCCTGACCCTATAGTGTTCCTTTAACAATCATAGGAAATGGAAAAGCTTGAAGCGGACACCTGGATTGAGACCTCAGTGATGATGCAACATTTTTCTTGGTGAGATGGTGAGCTGTAACAATATTTCCAAAATTGCTAGGGTGGATTTATATGGGTATACACTTTTTAGACCCTTGGAAAGGCAATCCAGGCATCCACATGGTGGGTGTAATTAATTTTAGATAAGATAAGTTAGGTAGTTAGGATATGTGTTACCTCATCCTTAATATTCTATATGCCCCCCCCCTCATAAATAATTATTTTTGCTCAATAAGGCCAATCTTTCTGTTCATCCCTCCCAATGTTTACCTTTTTAGTTCAACACAATACTACTGTACATGATGCAGAGATACAATAGTGCATGTAGAACTTTGTATTACTATAGAAAATAAGGCAAGCACCAGTCACTCCTCGGTTTGGTGAGAGTTCACAGTTGCTGCACAGTCTGGGATTTTACAATAAATGTAGACATTTTTAAAAAAGTTTATTTTTTGTGAAATTGTTTTTGTTTCTTTTTTTGCATATTTTTGTAAGAATCAAATTGGCTTTTAATTGGGAGAAAAACGTAGGGTGTATATCTTGCAATATGGCAGTTTGGCTAGCGCACAGGGGTGGGGGTTCTAAAGAAATGGCTTCCCAGCTACATTTGTCTTACATAGGCCCTGACCCTTGACCATGAAAATGTATGGGAGTTTTTATAAATAAATCACTTGGAAAGGATTCCTAACAGTATTTAATATTTTGGAAAGCTTATTAAATCAAAGCCACTGTTAACTCTGCACTTATTTTATTTTTTTTATCTTGCTAATACAAACATAATCTAGCAGGCCAACTATGCCCAGTATTAAAATGTATAACACCACAATAAAAGCAGTAGATTTGCTTAACCTCTTAGGGACCAGTGATAAAATAATTTCATCATAACAAGCTAGTTTTCAGAGGACCTACATGAAAAAAAAAAAAAATGTCCCACTCCGTTACAAGGTAGCTGGTCTGTATAGATCTACTAATGCCACGTAACCAAGGTATCCCATCTTTACATGGGGTCTTTTTAGGACCAGATTGGGATGAGAGCATCAAATATCATTGGTCCTTAAGGAGTTAAATCATAACAGCATGTTATAATGCTAAATCTATTGAAAATTACTATGCATAGAAACATACCCTGAGTGTCGTCTCTTGGGGCCCATGGATATTTTCTTCTGAGGAGGCGTTCATAAAGGACCTGCATGCGGGGCTTGGCTGATTGTAAGGATGGCACACATATGTACTAGTTACACACCTTTTATTTCTGTGCTTTATGACTTAGCTTAAGGTTAGTGAAAGGGCTATTATAGAAGACTGGAAGCTAGTGAGAAAGATCAGTCAAGTAAAGCACAGAGAGCTAGCAGACTCCGTAGGTTTTATCTATGATGTACATTGAAATACAGCTATTTTTAGTTGCACTTCAGTCTGTTAGAGAGGATTAGTCAAGATTTCACATTGCATATAACAATATATGATGGTTTTAGAACACCAATGCACATCTAAGCATAAAACGCATGCTGTGTTTCTTTTTTTTTTTTTAAACAAAATGTTGTGAGTGAGATGGCAAAATGACAAATGTACATCATATCATAAAGCATAAGGGAAAACAAAGAAGGAAAAAAAGATACCAATGAACTAATAACTAAAGAAAGTAGAAGACAGCCCAGTAGATACAAAGTTTATTGTAAATCATCTCAAAAGTTTTTTCTTTTTTAATTATCACATAAGTAACATGTATGTAGCACGGAAGACAGAAGCACCCAAAGAGAATTGGAAGGTTGAGTGCCCATTGCGCTTATTTGTGAAAAACTACAAATTATTCTTTGTGAAGAACTGCTATTTAGTATATCTGTAGTAGAGAGTTGTTAGTAATTAGTAAATGGTCCCCACCCACAACAAGATGTATTCTTTGTTCCTAGCCTAAAAAATATCAAGCAACATTATGAGAGCAGCAAAATAATGTACAAGCAAGTGCAAGTGTGTATGTAGCATATATTGGATTACATATTTGTTCATACCTTAATTTCTTCACAAGAATCACAAATCAATAGCAACTGAAACCTCAAATATTTGGAAGCATATATATTGCTAGAAAAATTTAAACTGCTATGCGTATATTTTTTCTTAATAAAACAAAACAAAAAAAAAAAAAAACAACCACAAAAAAACAGGAGACAACCAGATCTAAATCTTTAACTAAAAATACAAAAAAGAAGAAAATGGAGATACATATCTCTGAAATGCCTTCAGCTTTTGCAAAGGCGGTTGAGATTTCTAAGCCAATCCTGTGTGTCCCATTGTCATTCGTGAGCACACTGTGCATATCCCATAAATCCTTGACCAGCAGGGTTTTATGAATCATGTAATTGTAATTGCTTCCAACATGAAAAAAGTGTACATGAACACAAATTCAAATTTCAGCAATTAGCACACCCTGATTCAATAAGGTTTGTAAATTGTTTTATTAAAAATAAATAAAAAGGAACATGCATCACTTGGCATCATTTTGTTTAAAACAAGCAAGCAAAATGTGTAATAAGCATTCCTAAACTTACTGCAAACTTGGTCAGATTGCAGTATTGGGCATTCCTCAAAGCTTCATCTAAGTTTCAGACCAGCCCACTAACAGAAACAGGGCATCATTGTGCAGCAGCAGGAGAGACAAACTTGACACTGGAGTATGTACTGTATGATCACACTGATCAGACTCTGCATGTTGAATGGTAGAGATCTGACTGCACATGTTTAAATCTGTTAGGCATGCCTAGTGCACTTTCCATCATTCCTAGGGATAGGACACTGACTGGTTAAATCAGTACTTTCCCCCTCCCCCTCCACAGTGGACGTGGAAAGCATAAGAAAGAAGAAGCATGTAAATAAAACAAATAAAAAATAAATATAAAAAAACACAAACAAAATTTGTATTTACTTTATTTACATTTTTTTCAGCCTGCAGAGTGAGACAACTTTCTCATTCAAAGCTAAAGCTTTCTAGTGAGACAGTTGTTTCAAAGTGATGCAGGTCCCATTAAGGAACCTCTATAGGCACCCAGACCGCTTCAGCTCAAAAGATCCCCACAGGAAAGCATTGAGTAAGCTGACGTTGGGGAGGAGGAGAGGTCACCAGTGCCGAGGGAGCCCAGCGCTGGATTAAGGTAAGCAAATAAATGGTTAATTAACCATTTATTCACCGCGGAACGAGGCCCTAGTCACCGTTTAGGTGACGAGGGCTCAATAGCGTTAGAATTACAAATATGTTTTCCTAACGCTATAGTGTTCCTTTAAACAACCAGTTATCCTTTGCATTTGTGTCTAAATTGTGTTGTATGGGAAGTCATCTGACAATTTTAACAGGGAGATGGAATCGTGAACAGCATACTTGCATTGGAGTCTATGACCAAGTTAATTTGTAGAAGGTATAGGTGTGTGAGCGCTCCAATAATTAGCATAAAATACTCAGAATAAACTCCAGCAGCGAAAAAATAATAGTGAGAGAAAACTTAAAAATTAATCAAAAGATACAATGTTTCAGAGATATTCTAAATGTAATAATGTGTACATTGTATCTTTTGATTAATTTTTACGTTGTCTCTCACTATTATTTTATCGCTGCTGGAGTTTATTCTGAGTATTTTATGCTTATTATTGGAGCGCTCACACACCTATACCTTTTATGTTTTATATATGGACTAGTTGCTCGAACTTGTGACGCAGCCCTCTCATTTATAGTGATACTTTATTCATTTTTTTTTACTTTCCTATTCAGTTAACCATTTACATGTTTATCCATTTGTATCAAGTTCATTTGTAGACCCATGTTTTCATGACAGTTTGTGGAAATTCAACTTACCAGTACTACGTCGAAAACGGGAATAAGAGCAAGGTGAGGTGCTTCCTGATGGAATGCACAGTACTAAAAGCTATGGAATCCGCAACAATACACCGCAATAAGTTAATCTTCCAGTACTCCATACTTTTTGGTTTCATCAACTCATGTTCTTAAAGTTTAAAAAGGTATGAACATATATGTAACACACACAAGCTCTTAAAATGTAGATGTAAAATGAAACAAAAGTTGTAATATACAATGTTCATAAAGTACCATGTAGGGTTTTCAATAAATGTTAAGGTTGTACTACTGAATTATACCACATACAAACTGTACTTAAATTAAAATACAAAATACATATAGTATTTTGCTATGAAAACATGTGGATGATTTAGGTACTGTATTGCTGTATATAGAGGAAAGAAAAAAATGCCTAAGGACAGATTTTTTTCACTAAATGTACCACAAGGTGGCAGTAGAGGTCCTCTAGGAATTAAGTTATAATATACATACCCAGCTCCAATTTCAGAGAGGAAGGCAGTTCTTTTGTTAATGTCATGAAGTAGCTGTATAATCCCTTAAATGATAGCAGCAAACAGGCACAGAGTGTATAATGGAAATTGTAAGCATGCTGTAAGAAACTTTCTTGAACTACAAAGCTGTTTCCCTAGAAAGAAAACAAAGAAAAAAAAAATGTTAGGACATATGCAATATAATTCAGTATAAGATTTGCTAGCAGGGGGCTTTGTGGAATGAAGCCACGGATGACTAATGTCAGTCGAGAGGGCGCGAGGATATTAGTGCGTTTTTTTTTTTTTTCATTTTACATCAGAAAGAAGGATCAGTGCAATAGTTCTCCACTAGGCTACTTAGGTAACATAACTTCACGCTACATCCTTAGTTGCGTAGTGAGATGGAATTGCACTGAATAGCCGTCTGTGCTTACATCTATGCTTTCACTGAGATCCCAGAGAGTGTGAGCATGCTGTTCATGGTAGTGAAGGAACACAGAAAAGTGGACCGTCCAGTCTAGTAGTGTATGTTAAGAAACCAGGGGTACTATAGCAGACTTGTACAGTTACACATAGAAACATAGAATGTGACAGGAAATCAGAACCATTTGGCCCATCTAGTCTGCCCAATTTTCTAAATACCTTTATTAGTCCCTGGCGTTATCGTGTAGCTAGGATAGCCTTATGCCTATCCCATGCATGCTTAAACTCCTTTACTGTGCTAACCTCTACCACATCAGCTGGAAGGCTATTCCTTGCATCCACTACCCTCTCAGTAAAGTAATACTTCCTGATATTATTTTTAAACCTTTTTCCCTCTAATTTACGACTATGTCCTCTTGTTGTGGTAGTTTTTCTTCTTTTAAATATAGTCTCCTCCTTTACTGTGTTGATTCCCTTTATGTATTTAAAGGTTTCATACATATCCCCCGTCTCGTCTTTCCTCCAAGCTATACAAGTTAATATTTTTTAAACTTTCCTGGTAAATTTTATCCTGTAATCCATGAACCAGTTTAGTAGCCCTACACGGCTGGACCATACAGTTTTCCGTATTTTAACAACTCAGGATTATATAGTTTAGATGCCCCGTAACATAGCAAGTCTATAGAATTTTGTTTCCATGTCATTTATAGAACATGCAGTGTGACAAATATACTTACATCTGCTGACAGCTGCTTGGTGTAGTTGCCGCCAAACACTACACTTTCCAAAGTTGGTATAGTAGAATCCTTGTACTGGGTTGGAGCATTTCTATTCAGCCAAGTATTTTTCATTGCTCGATGAAAACTAGTTGGAATAACAGAAGGATATGTTATTTTGAAATGGTTAAAAAAATTAGAAAGCAAATCATATTTGTACATTTTAAGACACTGAACATTTGCCAATGACTGCAATTACTGGATCATATGAGTGGTTGCACGTGGCAAGCAAGGATGGCTTTGTCACAAATAAAAGCTGTTGGAGAGAACTGCTACCAACTAGAATCTGGCTGTTTCATAAACTTTCTGTGTTGTATTCTCCATCAGTGTTTGGCAGGATTCACAGGAGGCTGTTGATTTCAATAATTGCTCCTGAAATAAGGCAAACAGTGCTCTCTCTTAATAATGCCAGGTCTGTACAAGGTTTAGTAAAGTCATGGATCACTCCCCTAAAATGAGGAAATCACTAAAGAGGGTGTAAAGATTATATCATATACACCTATTGGCTAGGTTACTAAAATATAAGGCAATATAAAAGTTGTGTGAAAGCCAACACTTGTGTATCTCATTTTTATCACAGTATGACAAAGTCCTTTAAGAGGTTATAGCAATCTCCAAAAAAATAAATAAAAAAAATTCAGTAAAAAAAAAAAATCTTTATGAAGTTTGCTAAAACTTTAAAACTGCAAAAAAATGAATATTGAGTCAATAAAGATTTTCAACATAAATAAAGCCAAAATCAATTGTAAAAAGGATGTAAAGTGGTCTTGTAATGATCCTATCATTTTAACCGTGCAAAGTAAAACGGACCGCCACTAGAGGCACTTCCGCTGCCTTAACGTGATGAAATGAGAAAACAGGTGTGATTAGAGTCTAAAATTTAAATAAGAAACCAAAAACATTGAGTGAATTTATACAACCAGAGCTTGTTGTTCAAGTGAAGTTATTTTAGAAAAAATTGGGTTTGGGAAAAATTATGTTGTTTACTACCCTAAGCTCACCTCCACTGAAAGTTGCCAGAATCTAAATGTAAACTGTATAGTTAAAATGCATTAGTAGATTTCTAACACACCTTATATGCAGTTCAATTGCTTGCAAATTCAACTTACACACAATGTAGATAAAGCAAGAAACATTGCATTATAAACAAAGGCATATAAAGAAACCTGACTGATTAGAATTGTTGCTGTTATTGGTGGTGCCATATAGCTAGGTAGTAACTGGAAACCCAACCCAGCATACCTGACCTAATAAACACTCCTGGTGGCTTAGAGCCAGGCCTCACACAGGTGTGATTCACAGTCTGAAGAATTTCTGAGCCCAAAGCATTGATACGACACTGTCAGGAAGGAAACTCCCAAAAGGATAACTTTTAGAGATCAAATCTCACAGAGCTAGTGCTTCTCCACCAGCACCAGCTTGTACTGCTTTTAAACCCTTCCAGCTTCTCTGTTGACAGTTACAATTATAGTCTGTACCTGGGAACACAAGTATAAGGTCCTCTGTTTCCCAGATCAAAATTTCACGAGCATTCGGCCCCCAGACCCCTCTCCCCCCACCCCCCAAAAAAAAGTATACTACAAAAAAAAAAAAAGGCAAAAGCTAGGTTATTGCTTACATTACGTTTATCCTGTTGGATAAACAAACACCATGCCAATTATGTCACCTGATTAGTGGTTGATGTAGCGCAACTAGGGAACCATGAACTATAACGGATATGACCGAGAGATGGAAGTAATCAAACATTAAATTGATGTGATGATGAAGGCCTCCGTGTAAGTTAAAGTGCAACTTTAAATTTCGGCTACTAATTAGTTGCAAGGCGTTTGGGTCATTTGGTCTGTAAAAAAAGAAAAAGAAACATATCACAATATTTCACAGTAATAAACAATTTCCTACATGGCTATTAAACTTTCCCTTGTAAAAAGAAGACATACGGTTTTGTTCAGCACACATCAGATATTTAACATACTATAGGGTCATGCAGTATTATCAGGTATTACCGGTTCAACTTAAATAAATTGAAATTAATGCTGTTAAGGGCGCTTGTTGACATTTGTGGTTCTACTATATCAGATGAAAGGGAGACAACTTCTCTTTCACTAATATAAATTTGTGTAAAAATGTTTACGGTGTATACACAAATACAAATAGCTGACGTTATATATTCTTCTGATATGGATGGAATATAAAGTATTGTGTACCTTAAACTGTTAGAATACTTACAATAGAAGGGTGCCAGGGAACGCTTGGCAGCAGGATGTAGTAGTTACGGTGCTTGGAGTGTTCCTTTAATATCATTGGTTCAGCAAGTACGCATTATGTTAGCAATAGATGCAGTGTAAATTTTACCCCATGATCTATGTTTTTTTTTTTTTCCATTTATTATTATTATTATTATTTATAAAGCGCCAATAAATTCCGCAGTGCTGTAAAATAGGTTGACTAAAAGACAAGTTTTGCAACAAGACAAGTTGGACACAGGAACAGAGGGTGTTGAAGGACTTCCTCAAATGAGCTTACATTCTGTCAAGGGTTTGGTTGTAAAAATTTTGCCTTGGACGAGTCAATGACATCTGAATATAAGCTACTTTTTGTATGTCTTTATAATATATTCCCTCGCCTTGGAAACGTGCACGTACATGCTTCTATTCGGTTAAACATGTATACACAGATGTATTTTTCAAAACCATGTGCAGTTATCCGTGTGGGGATATCCGATGTACAGCAAAACCTACATTTCTACTGATTAAAAATATTTTAATACACTTATAGCTTTCTAAAGGTAAATCGGTATAGTTTTGTGTTGAGGCTCTGTACCCAACATGAAAAATGAACTACTGACAAGAAAGGTTGTTAAAGGCACTTTAGTTTACTCTCACTGAGCCAAGCTGGTGTATTTTTAGAGATTTTCTTGGTTCAGAGTAAGCAGGAAACATTAACATATTCAGGACTAATTACAAAAGAGATTTATATGGTCTCTCAGTAAAAAGCTGAGAGTGCAGTCTTTGGCAGACATACCTAATCCCTTAGGTAGCAGTAATGGGAGTTTAACACATTTAAATAGGTTTGGGGAATATTCTTTATTTGTTGATTTAACCCCTTAAGGACCAAACTTCTGGAATAAAAGGGAATCATGGCATGTCACACAGGTCACGTGTCCTTAAGGGGTTAACCCTTTTAGCATAAGTCACAGACCCTACCGATCACATTTTTATCTGAGTGTGGTTTATTGTTAAAACTAGTGGTGCTCAACTCTTGGCACATATTGGGCATATTGGTATTGGGCAACATGCATTTTTCCCTTTAGACTTTAAAGGAGCACTATAGCGTTAGGAATACAAATATGTATTTCTAACGCAATAATGGCCTGTTTAGGTTCCCAGCCCTCACCAACAGAGCGTAAAAAAGGCCTTTTACTTTCCTTTTATCCTTCGCAGCACTGGATCCCGCCTGCTTGGCGTAGAACATTGAGAGTAAACATGCGCACCACTACGTCACTATGAGATTATCTGATAGAAATAGAGTTTTACTCAGTTTTGGAGGAAGCACCTCTAGTGACTGAGTGACAGCCACTAGAAACATTTAAACCTTGCAATGAAACATTGCTGTTACTGCAGAACACCAATGTTTTTATTTGCATTATTAAAACGAGGGGAACATGAAAGGATTTTAAAAATTAAGCATGGTGTCTAAATTAATCTCATGAGCAGAAAAAGATAAGATAACTACCGGTTAAGACTGATTCATAAGGCAGAGCAACAACCCATGTCAGATGATCACACATACCATCATGCCCAAAGGAAGTACAGTCACTTTGCTACTTTGATAAGGAAAAAACAAAAATGTTGACCAACTCGATCATAAATACTGGACTTCTGATACTGTACTAAATGTACTTACGAGTAATCAGTGTCTGTAAAATATAGGTCAAGAGAAAGCTGAAAAGTCAGTTCGTTTAAAGTTTCTTCAATCTGTGAATAAAATAAAAACAAAATCGAAAATAATCATATATAGGTACAACAAAACTAAAGCAATCCCAACAAATAATTCCATCGCTTAGTAATAGAAGAATACATAACACACAGCCTTTTAAGAGACAGTTTAAAGTCTCACTCTCACGAGAAACATTCATTCATTCATAAATTAGTTTTAGACAATAATGCAAATAGATCAATAATTGTGTCTAACCGAGCTATAAGTAGTTAGGCTGGAATTATTATTTGATGACCTATCAGTGTTTCAGTATGGGAGAAACCACTTTAACAGAATTTTAAAACCTTCACTGACCGTTATGGATGATAAAAAACAAAGTAGCCGTGAACATGGAAAAACTGCTAAGCAAAGAGTAAGCACCATGAAAACCAATAGTTTAGCACTTTGCACCCACATTTAGCACTTTGCACCCAAATTAGGACCCATATTGCCTTGATAAATCTCTGCTTGTGGTGTCAGCCAATCAAATTCTGTGCTGAGCAGAAAAGCTCACAGCTTTACACCAAGCTCAAGGCACAAAACAGGTCTTTGAACTCCCTAGCGATGCTCTATAACCAAAACGATTGGATACACACACTATATATATATATATATATATATATATATATATATATATATATATATATATATATATATATATATATATATAAATTTATTTTTAGTAAATTTACAACACGACATTCTTACAATGCTATATGAGGATGCATAGATTATTCCTGATGAAATGTGATGGTTTATTAAGCTTGTTTCTTTCTTTAACTAGATCACATGACCATTCTGCAGGAAACAATCCCACCATCCAGTACTATGTGCTCAAATGCACTCAATCCCACAAGCAAAATGTGATACACAAAGAGATTGTCACTTAAAGATCGAATGCTTTAACAATTGCAACAGCACTTTGTAGGATGAATAAATAACTGAGGGTCGAACATCTTCCCCCTGTCAACCTTTTTGTGACAGAACATTTCATCCATCTTTGAAGAAATAGCTGCTTGGTCTCATTAATTAAGGTAATTATGTGTGTTCTTACAATGCACCAACATAATAGGAAACCTATTTTAACCCCTTAAGGACCAAGCTTCTGGAATAAAAGGGAATCATGACATGTCACACATGTCATGTGTCCTTAAGGGGTTAAACAGATTTTTTTCCCCCACAACCTCCTCTTCCAAATTTTCTTATTTTATATGTTCACACAAATATTTTGTGTGTACAACATTTTAGACATTAATGGCATATTTTCCAATTTGCAATTTGTGAAAAATAAATGATTTACATTAAGAAAAAAACAAGCAAACAATTGCTCCAGGACCTCTAAATGAAAGCATGCAAAGCTCTCTGTTCAAGAATCAGGCATGCATGATCCTTTGTTGCATTCTAACCGATTAGACACCTAAGCATTATTTTAGCCGCATATGGATTACCTTTCTTTCATCCAGAAGCATCTTAATTTTGAAGTTCATTACATCGTTAACGGCAACCTCCTCATTCTTGTACAGAATTTGAAAGATTTTACTGTAGACCACATTATCTTGGACTAAAGCTGGAAAAGCTAAATCATCACCTTGAGAGAGAGAGAGAAAGAGAGAGAAAATACAATGAAAAAGCTAAACTGTTTCACTCTGCTTCTACAAAGATCTACTCCTAAACCACTAGTTTACAAATAGCGCAGTTAAAAAGGGAGTACATTTTGGTACAAGTAAAGTTTATTTATAAATTTTACTGTGTAGATCTTTCACTACACGCACATAAAATGCACATGATAAATAATGCCTCAGACAAACTATTACATCAGAAAATGTTTCAGCAAAAACAGATGGTTGGACCACCATTGGTAACTTCAAGAAGCACTACCAGATATGTTATCTGTGATGACTACCGTAGATAAGCTGCAGCTTCCTTCTAGTACCAAAAACAGAATGTGGTCTGGAATGTGGTGAAAAAAAAAAAGTCATTCATCATTAATATTAACAATATGAATTGGGCCCGATCTATCAAGCACATAGTTCTACTTCTCGCTGTACTTGATACGTCTTAGTGACTCCACACAGGAGGAACATCATTTTTTATTTTGTCTACAGATGTCAGTGTTTGAAGTTGTTCCATGAGGTACTGCTTACAGTGCCTAATTTCACACCTCTACAGTAACATTTTATTACTAATATATCTACCGACCCATGATCTCTAAAAATGCAATCCAAATGTACAGAAATTAAACATTTATAAATAAATAAGCAATTTGCAGATACCTCCCTACATAAATGATACAACTGTTAATTATGGTTAAATAGTTACTCCAATCCTTATAGATGATTTTTAAAATACAATTAATAATGCCCTATTGGGCATTATTCTTTAAGGTCATCCCCTCACAATTACTATATGTTTTTTTTTTTTTTTTAATACTTACCTTAATCCAGTGCAGGGCGAAGTTCCTGGTGCTGCTTACAACGCCCTAACCGGTTGTCATGGCAGCCTACTCAAGGTCCAATCATAAGCTTCTTATAGAAAAGCCTTTGATTGTACCATTTAGTTGTCTCAGAGCACATGTGCACACTCTCAAATAGCAAGAGAAGGGGAGAGGAGGAATGTGTGGAGGATTTAAAAAAAAAAAAATAGAAATGGAGGGTATAGGGAAGTATGAGGGCTGCAAGGCAGGAGTGAGGGGACACGTTAAGACTTTAGACAGAGGTAAAATATGCACAGAACTGATATTAATTAGGTAGTTTGGAAAATAATTCTGGGTGGCCAAATGTCACGTGTGCCAATTACACTGGCTGTGCAGGGTTTCTAGCAGCAATTCCTCTATAAACACTCCAAAAAGCAGAAGTGGTCATGGACATTGGAGTAACCCTTTCAGGTTAAAAACAATATCCAAGTAGTTTTGAGGCATTGATGCTACCCCTTTTCTGATAACCATTGTTTACATTAATTAGTGAATAGCCACTAGAAAAATTTCATTTTAAAGACCTTCTATAACTGAAGGTTTTTAAGTTCGAAGTAATTTCATCCAGTACTATTAACGCTTTTCATAGAAACGCAGTGGATTGGACAAAAGTTATCAATCGTGATGACCTTATGAAAGGCGGGGCAGCTGCAGAAAAAAAGTCTGTTTTAGCACTGGAATAAAGGCGTGCTTCATGTATTTTGCTATTTTTCTTAATTGTAAAAAGGTGCAGTCTATAAAAGGAACACACTAAAGTTAAAATTAAGTATATTTATTTTTAACATTAACATTAAAGCGTTAAACCCCAACTTTCCCTCTCCTCTATTCTGTCTTCATTACCCTTAAATATTCAAGAGTTCAATACCTCAACTTTCTGTGAAGAGAATTCATAATGTAAATGTTGCGTAACTGACTTGATTGTCAACTATATCTGATTTCTTGTTTCTCTATGTATGAAACATTTCTTGAATCCAAATAAAGACTGTCCAAAAAAAAAAAAAAAAAGTAGAAAGTTCAGTTCCAGCTGGAAAGGTGCTAGTGTCCAGTACTTGCTTTAAAGGAACAACACAGGCCGAAGGTGACCACTTTAATATTTTACATTTGTGGAGGAGATACAATATCATTATTAATATATCGTGTAGATGAGATATCTAAACATATGGGGAAAAAAAGCAAAGGAAACAAACAAAAACAACTCAATTCTACTCATTTAGACGAAAATAAACATTGTAGTTTCAGGAACACAAACTTGTATTACTGACAACTACAGTGGTAATATGACTATTGGTCTCCGCACAGTACAAACTCTGTAGAGAAAAGGTGGCACCCTATGAGTTCCCTTTGCTTCTTTATATCCATTATTCTGTAATCAAATATTTACACTCTGTTTGACGTACACTGAACTGGTTTGAGTACTGAAAAATCACAAACTATAACACCCAGCCTATGTTTAAATAATGATGTACCTTACATTATAAATGCTGAGAAAACCTCTTTTAAAACAAATATAAATTGAGAATCCCATTAAAACAAAGCACGTACATATCTGGGACTCTATTTTCATGCCTGGTTGAATTGCTAGTATAACAGAAAGTAGTGCTAGAAGCTAGCAGGGTTTTGTCATTCATCTCTGATTCAGTTATTTATTTTAACTAAACTCCCCAGGCATTGTGAGTACAGAAAAATAAAACCTCGCTATTCACCATCAATAATGATCACATGTCAAATGCTTCTTTTCAAGTGACTCACGATTTCAGGTTTTAGGTTCATAAAAATCTACACATACATACCCCACTAGGGTGCTTGAAGCTGAAATGACAACGTGCATTTGACCGTATAAATACAATATGTTGCTATACCTGGAGGTACCGTAATTTCAAATCAGAGATAAGCTGCAGAAATACAACAAACTGATCCAGGAAGGGGTAATGAGATGCTTTTACATTTGTGCTGACGTTTTTCTTTCCCCAATTCAAACAAGTCCTTGAACAAAGTTCAAAGGACCACTAAAGTCACCCAGACCACTGCATCTCAATGACGTGGTCTAGGTGGAGTGGCGCTGTAATTTTAAAGGATTCTAAAGGATCACTAAAGTCATCCAGACCATTTCATCTCAATTAAGTGCTCTTGGTTCAGTAGCCAAGTCCTATTAACCCTGTAATTTAAAACATTGGGGCAGGGGTGACCTTAAATTAATCTTCAACTACAGTAACATTAGGAATACAGGTTTGCAATGCTCTTTTAAAGGACCACTATAGGCACCCAGACCACTTCAGCTCAATGAAGTGGTCTGGGTGCCAGGTCCAGCTAGGTTTAACCCGGTCTGCTGTAAACATATGGGTTAATCCAGCCTCTAGTGGCTGTCTCATTGACAGCCGCTAGAGGCGCTTCCCACTGTGATTTTCACATTGAGAGGACGGCAGCATCCATAGGAAAACATTGAGAATGCTTTCCTATGGACTGGCTGAATGTGCGTGTGGCTCTTGCCGCGCATGCACATTCAGCCGATGACGACCGAAGGAGGAGGAGAGTCTCCTGCGCCCGGGGAGTTTGTTTTCCTGGCACTATAGTGGTCCTTTAAATACATCTCTAGTGGCCAACTTCCTGACAGCCACTGGAGGAGCTTCACCCTCTAGAACAATCTTGGTCCTGGAATACTATGCTGCGGATCGCAACATTTAATTGGAGGAGCACTGTGTTTGGCCGTGCATGCTTAGTTTCTAGTGCATTGCTTCACTATGAGAGTGTTGGAGGAGATAGCGGGTGATGTCAGTTTGGATGCTGGCATCACAGGAAGAGGAACTAGAGGCTGCAACGGAGGAGTCCCAGAGCTGAATACAAGGTGAGTAAACTTAACTTACACAGCAAAGGTGGGTACATTGATCGCATAGCTATAAGAGAACCTATAGTCACGAAATATCAATTGTTGCTCTCAGGGCCATGGATTCCCTTTCCAATCCACCCAATAAACCCAATAAACAGAGCAGATGCTTCTTAAATGAACATCAGTGTTAGAGGTATAAACATGCATTCCTAAAGCTATAGTTTTAAGCTATCTATACTAGTATCCCCCCTGCTGTGAGATGGTTGAAATAGTGAGTTTTACTTTCCTTGCCAGACATCGTCAAGCCAGTCACTGTGAGGAAGCCCAACCTCTTCGGCTGAGAATTTCAGTGATGATGATCTCAGCCTATCCAATGCTTTCCCATAGCACGCACAGTTGAGACCAACTGATTAAAATAGCCAAGTTGCAATCGGCTATTTCAGTGGAAGTGCCTCATGTGGCTGTCAGAGTGATAGCCACTAGTGGCATTTTAAACCTGTAATGTAAATCTTAGCCATTCCTGCAGAACTTTAATTTTTTCAGTTGGAGGATTAAAGGGATTCTCCAGTGCCAGGAAAACAAACCCGTTTTCTTGGCACTAGAGAATCCTGGAGTCCCCCCCCCCCCCTCCTGCCCCCCATCCCATGTCACTGAAGGGGTTAAAACCCCTTCAGTTACTTACCTGAATCCAGTGCCAATGTCCCTCGGCGCTGGGTCAAGCTCCGCCCATGCTTCTCCCCCGCCGCAATGGCTTCGCTAGCATTAGACCTCCCCGTGAGGACTTCCAGCGTCAGATAATGGACCAAACATTTGTTTAGATCTCAGAAACGCCCCCAGTGGTTGTCTGTTAGACAGCCACTGAAGGCAGACTTAGAGCTGCAATGTATACATTGCAGTTCTCTGGAACTGCAATGTTTTACATTGCAGTACTAACTGCAAAAGGGTCACATGAGCTGAAGTGGTCTGGGTGCCTACAGTGTCCCTTTAACCCCTTAAGGACACATGACGTGTGTGACACGTCATGATTCCCTTTTATTCCAGAAGTTTGGTCCTTAAGGGGTTAAGAATATACTATAATATACAAAGGGAGGGGAATATGTACTACCGATAATTCTATGAAAAAAATTAATTGCAGTGAGAAAATAAATGCATATTTCCATACTGATAGCAGTAGTACCTACGTCACGGATAACAGAAGCTACACAGAATAGTGGGTCATCTGTATCTTTCAACCATCCGGCCAATGTAGCATTTGACACTTGTTTACCTTTATTCTTAACCTTGTAGAGAACAAAGAAGCTCTGATTTACAGAATGAAGTTGCCCTTTTGAAATACATTTTCAGAGTATTTCACATCTGGAAGATGTAGGGTTTTTCTTTTACCCCTTGAGGATTAACACATTTCTCCAGGGTCAGAAAGGAATTACGGCAATAACTAGTACTATGTCTGATAAGATTTCATTCAAAACTAGGAAAAAACACAAGGGGAGAAATTATATGTCAGTTGAAAGAACCACTGAATCGAGAATGCGTAAAGGAATGTAGGTTTTTGTATTTTGCACAAAGAAGCAAACTTTTGGGTTTTCTCATTGACACAAGAAGTCATCAGATCTATTTTTGGAATCCAAAAACGCCAGGTTATTTTGTTTGAGATACTTGTCGGCAGAGTCCAATCTTTTTGACACACACCCCCTCTGCTTATACCATCTGCCAAATAGTTATTGAGCCTTTTATGTGAATAGCATGAATGCCTTGAATACGCCCTTCTGCCCATAATATAATTCTTGAGCAAAGTGTAACAATCTGATGGATCTTGTGCCTCCTTTGTTTATGTATGCTACAGAGGTAGCATTGTCTTAACAGATCTGCACAAAATTTCAACAGTTCCTTTTGGAAATAAAGAAGGGCTTTCCAGATCGCTTTTAATTCTCTGTAATTGGAGGATTCATTCTTTCCTCTTGATTCCAAATTCCACTTGCTGCAATCGGTTGATGGTAAAAAACACCCCAATCTTGTTTTGATGCATCAGACATGAAAATCAAATAATTCCTTTCACTGAAGGAAACTCATGCATTAAGAAATTGCTTCCTTACTCACCAGAGGAGTTGAAATCTTGTGGATGATCAATCTGCATGATGGAATCAAGAGAGCGGACATTCCAGTTCCATTCTTTTAGCAGATTGAATTGCAGTGGCTTCATTCGACTTGGCTCAATTTACAGCAGGGATTGTAGACGTTTACAAACCTAATACCCCCAGAGCTTGTCTGACTTAGCAAGTTTTCCTTCTATACAATTTATTTCTTTATATTCTCTTGTTTGTCTTGAAGAAGTAGTAGTTTCATGTTTCTGGTGTCTACTAAGATTCCATTTTTTGTGTGTAGCAGGTAGAGGAGATTTCCCCCCCTCCTTTCATATTACAGCAATGATTTTGTTAAAAAAAAAATTTAAAAAAATTAAATTGGGCACTGCAAACAGGTTTTTAAATGCTCTTTGATCTTGACACAAGAAGCCAGTAGTCCAGATAAGGGAGAATATAAATCACTTGTTCTCTAAAATCTACTGTTAAAAACACTAAAATCTTCAAGGACGTTTTGTCAAAAGGAAGAGTTTTAAACCTATAATGCTAAATGTTTTTGTTTTACCTCATAGTGAACCTTAAAATGTTTGGCTGTTTGTTGATATTGGTATGTGAAGATATACATTCTTTAAATCCATTTATGCTAGAAAACCTCCTTTACTGGCAGGTTCACAGGCTGACACATTGATCTCCATTCTGACTTTCTTGTTAGTCACACAATTTGTTAACTTTATTTAAATCTAAGATGGGTCCGAAAGATCCGTCAGAGTTTTTCGAAAAAGTCTTGAGTAATAACACATACATTTCTCTTGATCTTGGATCTCATCCATACCTTCCTTTACTTTGAGTCTTGTTTCCATATGGTTTTGTTTAATCCTATGGTAATGCCTTCTGTCATAGATGTTAAAAGATCGTCTAGGGATGGACCAAAAATACATCCATCCACGAATGGTAAATTGCATATTTTGAAGGAACGCCTGCTGACCTGTAACAAAGCCAGGTAGCTCTTCTTCCCACAGAAGCTATTATTCTGGCTGCTACACAAAGACTTTCAGTAATAGACTCACAAAGAATATCTGAAGCTAATTTAACATTCTATACAAATTTAACTGCATCTTAATCCGGGTCTTTTGATAAAGCCTTCTCCAATTTATCTAGCTACATTCTTATTCCCCTGGTGACTAAAGCAGCTGTAATCAAGGCTTTAGACGTAGAGGCAGAACCTTGAAAATTCTCCTCAAAAATATTTGTTTTTGTTTTTTTCCCATTGGACAGAATTTTATGAAATTTTGAATGTTACGAAAAGCATTTTGCTTTTGAGAACTTCCCCCCCTTCTTCCTCCTTTATAACATATGAGACTTTTTTTAATGAGTTTAAACAGGCTATCTTTCTCACAAAAAAGAAAAATATTCTGAAGATTCAGACGAATAAAAAGAACCTAGTTCTCTCTCTCTTTTTTTTTTTTTTTTTTTTTTTTTTTTTAAACCACAAAACATTCTGCTGAATTTAATTGTGGTAACAATTTTTTGCAGAGTAGCAGACTTAACATCTTGAAATGTCTGTTGTAAACTTTGTTGGAACCGCCTAGTAAATGAAGACACTTCAGCTCTTTTTTCTGCATCAGCAGATTCTTTTAAACATGCATTGAACTATTTGCTATTGCACCCATCATTTAGAGAAATATTGCACATGGGACAAGATATATACTTGTTTTTTTGCCAGGGCTTTTGATCTCTTGTTTTACAGGCTTATCAGGGGATACACTGTGGCAAACCTAGCCACTTCTGAACATTTACGGCTGAGTACTATGTTCACTTTTGCTATGTTCGTCTTTGTTTGCAGTGTGTAGCATTCGTATGCTAGCGGCACGAAAGCCGCAAGCATACATTTGATCGTTTCAGGAACAGTATTAAAATCTACTGTTCGTGAAACGAATCAAACTACTGAATGGGAGACCACAAAAGGGGGTCGTGTGTCTCCCATTAACGATAGCAACATTGTATCCGTAGTCAATTAATGTATGTTGCGGGTGGCCGCCGTTCATATACAGAACACGTGGCGACGGCCATCTTTTTCTCACGAAAGCCCAGCGGTGTTTGGTCGTCGAGGGCCTGGAACAAAAAATGGCTACTCGACCTCCCGAACACCGCTGGACTTCCATACCGTTCGGATAAATTATTATTTTGGTAAATTCAAGTATACAGTATTTCGTCTCATTCTAATGTATGTTCGTGTAAAAAACGCATTTGAATGGCTTTCTCTTTCTAGTGCAGGGATCTGAGCGGTATTTCACCAGATGGTGCGCTCAGATCCCAGCTATTTAAGGAGAGGTTAATTCAACCTAATAGTATACAGTTATGGAATTTAATGTGAAATTGTATGTTTTGCTGTACGGAGAGATAATGTGATTAACAGTACATTCTTGCACAATTCTCTCTCCAGTACAGCATGGCATAATGGGAAATAGCCTTGCAGGCTAAGTCCCCCACACAGTCCTCTGAAGTAAAACCCCTGCAATGTCAAGTAAAACCCCTACAATAAGTCCCCCCCCCCTCTCCTCCCTGTTCTACTTTAGGGCCTCCACCCGCCGCTCATGGGTGGGGGCCGGGGGAGAGGACAGTAGGTCTCCCCCCTTATTCTGATTTAGGGCCCCCCATCCGCCGATGAGGGGTGGAGGATGGGGGAGGAAAACAGGTCTCCCCCCCTTATTCTACTTTAGGGCCCCTACCCGCCACTCAGGGGTGAGGGCTGGGGGAGAGGACAATAGGTGCCCCTCCCTTATTCTGATTTAGAGCCCCCCACCTGCCGCTCAGTGGTCGGGGCGGGGGGGAAAATAGGTCCCCCTCCCTTATTCTGATTTAGGGCCCCCCACCCGCTGCTCAAGGGTTGGGGCGGAGGACAATAGGTCCTCCCCCCCTTATTCTACTTCAGGGCCCCCACTCGCCGCTCAGGGCACGGGTGGGGGGACATTTGGGTTTGTTTTTTGTTTAACAGTGAGCAGCCACAGGCTCACTGTTTACTAGACATGCCCCTACTCGCAGTATAGTGAGTAGGGGCAGAACTTCCGAATACTAAGTAATCTTTAAAGTAAATTTGACTGAAAGACCAATTTAGGTCTTTCAGCCTTTTGGTAGATAGCTCCCTAATACCGTGGGAATTATGGAGTTATCTACTAAGCGGCTGCAAGAGAACATTCGAAGTTCCGAAGTTCAGAATGCCGAACCGAACCAAATATTTTCCCCATGCATATCCCTAATGAGTAGCTACTTTAAAATTGGTATACTATGTTATTTATATTCAACTGATGCAGATACACTGCACTGGTAGTCAGGTAGCAAGGGTTGCGTTGATGTAAAAGGGCACAAACACTATAGCTTCCTCTGCAGCTCTGCTTGTGGCTGGCAAAATGTTATTTTGTATTATCAATTCTTGCACTGTGTTAACCAGCAACAGAGATGGGACATGTGTTTGAAGTGATATTGTTGACTGTTGGTTAATGAATTGATTACATGTGTATTTCTGCTTTAATCTATTTTTCACAGAGTCAGCTGTCCGTGATGAAGTGCCTCTAAGACATGAAACACATAAGAATTATTGTCTCAGTGTTCCCTCCCCACTTTTGCTCCAGTGAAGTTTATAAAATAAAAGGAATTTAGTTTTTTTTCTGTTGTGTTGATTTAGGTACCTTCTCTTTCAAGAAGCTCAGCTTCTCTCTAAATGTGGTTTTAGTCAGTAACATTGTGTTCATCTTGACTCGTCCTCAACGCTAAAAAGACTGCAGAGAAATGCATGGGGGGGAAACGCAGGTGACAGCCATGCAGATGAGCACATGAGATGCAGTGATATCATATAGGTTACAACAAGGCAGGACATAACATCATAACAAATAATTTCCATTAGAAGTAGTAACAAGATGGTCTCTCTCAAAAGGGCAGTTCAACAATTGCACAATATCAACTTCTTGCACAAAGCATTCCAAAAGTAAAATATGTAATAAAAATAACTTATAGGTGCTGAACTATTATTTGACTGAGTGTGCATGTGTGCGTGTGTGTAAGGGTGCTGTGTATGTATAGGTTTGGAGGGATTGTGTGTGTGTGTGGGAGGCAAGACAGATCAAAATAAAATACACATTTAATAGATTTAATTTTTTTAATTAAAAAACAACAAAAAAAAAACCTTTATATCCCCCTCCTCCCTGGTGGTACTAGTGGTGAGTGAACTCTAGCCTGCAAGGCTACACTTCACTCCCGTGAGATCTGAGCATTACCATGGTAATGCTCCGACCTCACGAGAGGAACCCGGCGGAGCTGTTGGCTAGACCTCCCCGGGTCCTCTCTTCCTCCCTCCCCAGCCGGCGGCCGCATGGCAGTGCCTGAGGGCCGGTGAGGGAGATCTTTGATCTCCCCACCAGCCCATGAAGGCACACAGCAGGGCCAGCACTCTGATAGTGCCAGCTCTTCGTGTACCAACAGGGAAGATCCTCTAACCTCCCCTGCCGGCCTCGGCCCATGGCCATTGCAGCTCATCAGGCATTTGCCCGGTTTGCCCAAAGGCCAGTCCAGGCATGCTCCTGTATGTAATTAAAGTTGAATTTACAAAACAGGAGAGAATATCTTTTTAAAGTAAAATACATCTGATTGAAAATGAAACCATTTTGTTTTCATGCAGGCTGTGTCAGTCACAGCCATGGGAGGTGTGCTAGGGCTGCAAAAACAAACAAAAATGATTTAACTCCTAAATGGCAGAGAATTGAGCTGCGAAGGTAGAGGTATGATCTATATACAAAAACTGCTCATTAAGCTAAAGTTGTTTTGGTGACTATAGTAACCCTTTAATGTTATCTATTAAATGCTTATGAATGCTGGTATATTTCTGGAAGTTATACTCATCCATTGTTAGTTACTGGAAAATAATCAGTCACAATATTAAACCAGAATAGCAATCAAAGCAGCTCTGATGCAATAAGACTATTGCCAGATATAGGGTAGGTATGCCAGGAAAAAAACAAAAAGAATGGACCATCACTGCATAATATGCACAATTGTTACGGCTTGGATTTTTTTTTTTTTACCTAGTGTGGAAGTAGTAACTTGCTTCTTCATATTATTATTATTATATTTATTATTATTTATAAAGCTCCAACAAACCCTGACACGCTGTACAATGGGTGGACTAACAGAGAAGCATTTGGAACAAGACAAGCTGGACGCACAAGAACAGAGGATGCTGAGGGTCCTGCTCAAACAAGTTTGCCATGCAATCAGTAGGGTTAGCAGACTTAAAGGACCACTATAGTGCCAGGAAAACACTCGTTTTCCTGGCACTATAGTGCCCTGAGGGTGCCCTCACCCTCAGGGACCCCCCCTCCCGCCCGGCTCTGGGGAGAGGAAAGGGTTAAAACTTACCTTTATTCCAGCGCCGGGCAGGGAGCTCTCCTCCTCCTCTCCGCCTCCGATCCTCCCTTTCGGCTGAATGCACATGCGCGGCAAGAGCTGCGCACGCATTCGGCCAGTCGCATAGGAAAGCATTTACAATGCTTTCCTATGGACGCTTGCGTGCTCTCACTGTGATTTTCACAGTGAGAATCACGCGAGCGCCTCTAGCGGCTGTCAGTGAGACAGCCACTAGAGGATTTAGAGGCTGGCTTAACCCTTATATAAACATAGCAGTTTCTCTGAAACTGCTATGTTTATATAAAAAAGGGTTAAACCTAGCTGGACCTGGCACCCAGACCACTTCATAAAGCTGAAGTGGTCTGGGTGCCTAGAATGGTCCTTTAATAGTAGGTGGCAGATTATTTGAATCCTGCGAAAGTTCTTCCATCAAGCATTACCAACACAGATTGCATTTTTTTTTGTGTGCCAGTTTTGTTACTCCACGTCTATTACACACATATGCTCAGCTAAAGTTCTCAAGTTATAGACACAGTAGCTTAAAAAAGGACAATATAAAATTACAACAATATGTTATTTTTAAGTAGTTGAGCCAAGTAGTTCCTGCCAGCAATTCATGTCTGGTAGTCTGCCAAAGTACAAAGTGCTACTGCAGGCTCATTCATATCACTGACTTGATGGACGAGCGTGTCAAGCCTTCCCAAATGACATCAGAGAACGTGAGTTACTGAAGGGCACTTCTTGTCAGCAAAGCACACTTTGAGATCTGGATGCAAAGGTGCCAGCATGTTTACATGCTCTGTGAAGTCATCACACACATCTAGGATCTCCGTGAAGAACAGTCAGAACAGTACTGATTCCAGCCAGAATCAAATGTTTTGCTCTTGCCTTGCTAGTTCAAAAAACAGCAACATCTGAACCATGGGTGTGGTCAGTCAGGACTAGAAGAAATAGCTAACTTGGTCCACAAACTTGAACCCCAATTCCTATCATGTTACACCATGCCCCTGTGAATCCACATGCACATGTCAACAACAATATTCTCGTCTCCCAGTCCTATGCCTGCTGATCCCGGGGCATGGTAACCTCTTCTCCTGTAACTCTACAACGTACATTCACTTTTATTGACCACATGCAGAATAGCAATTGCAAGCCTAACACAGCACCTCAACACAACCTTCAACCACTTCTGGGAAAAACTAGAGACTCAACTTCTGACAGTCCTGGCTCAGAGCCGGAGGAATGAGCGGGATGGAGAAGCACAAGGAGTGAGCAGACCCCCTATAGGCACAACAGCCACGCATACACTTGTACTTGTAGGGATATACTAACTTTGGCATCATGCACAGAGGCCGAAAACCCAACTCTGCAGGTGGCGAAGAAACACCTGGTGCTTCCCCTATTTCCCTCCTGAGAAGGACTAATGAGCCACAGAGTCTGTGGAACAGAGATGCAGGCCTTCATCACTGCCTGGGGCTGGAGGGAGGCCATTCTCTGCACCTGTGTGACAACGCTTCATAGCTGTCTCCCGAGCACTGGCGTTGGCTGATGCTGGACACACTGTACATGACTCCTATCCCCTGCTGTGCTCTGCCATTGCCACCATCTCACATTTTCCATGCCATTACTTTTCTATCCATGCAGTGATTCAATTTTGTATTTTAACATAATTTTTTTTTTTTTTTTTTTTTTTAATTAAGTGGAAAATACCTTTATTATAAACAGCTTTAGAACTGCACAGAAATTTGTTTTTTTTCATGCCTGCAAAAATACATCAGTGGAATTTATTTTTTTCAAATTAATATAGAAATATAAAGCACATTTTAAACAGGCTGTTTATAATTTACAAACTTTAACAGATCTATACAAAAACATTACATGGATTTAAAATTACTGTACAAAAAGGAAAACCGCATAAGGCACAACAGAAATGCATTTTAAAAAAGTCAAACATTGCAGGTTTCAGAGCAGCCAATTGCAAGAATCTGGCATTGTAACAATTTTAGAAAATGTTAAATCACTTTTCTTTCCCCCCATAAGTTTCTACAACACAGCAAAGAGCAGACAAATAAGGTAACAATACTAAGGAGCCAAAATTTATGGAGGCTTTCAACTTTCAGCAAAAAGTACATTTCTTAAAGCAATGGCCTCCAAACTAGTTCTCATACACCTTCAAAACTTTGTGGTTTAGCAATTCTGCTCCAATGAAACCTACAATGTCCAGGGTGTAGAAGTGGCAGGAGGACAATTGCGTTTGAGTTACTGAAGATTAATTGTTGGGCAGTTATAATAGATCATTTAACACTATGAAAAACTAATGAGTGGTTCTTGAAAAACTCAACTTTAAAAACTATGTTTCAGAATTGGCCTTTCTACAAAACCGCCACTGTGTCTCAGCTTATATAGCCAGTTAGTCTCCCTTATCTAGAATTACAGAACAGAAACTATTGTCCTAATGCTCAGAAGAATCAGACTACGTAATAGTTTTAGTTTTGTGTTTTAAAGGACCACTCTAGGCACCCAGACCACTTCAGCTTAATGAAGTGGTCTGGGTGCCAGGTCCAGCTAGGGTTAACTAATTGTTTTATAAACATAGCAGTTTCAGAGAAACTGCTATGTTTATCAATTAGTTAAGCCTTCCCCTTTTTCCTCTAGTGGCTGTCTCACTGACAGCCGCTAGAGGCGCTTGCGTGATTCTCACTGTGAAAATCACAGTGAGAGCACGCAAGCGTCCATAGGAAAGCATTATGAATGCTTTCCTATGTGACCGGCTGAATGCGCGCGCAGCTCTTGCCGCGCGTGCGCATTCAGCCGACGGGGAGGAGAAGAGGCGGATCGGAGGAGGAGAGCTCTCCGCCCAGCGCTGGAAAAAGGTAAGATTTAACCCCTTTCCCCTTTCCAGAGCCGGGCGGGAGGGGGTCCCTGAGGGTGGGGGCACCCTCAGGGCACTCTAGTGCCAGGAAAACGAGTATGCTTTCCTGGCACTAGAGTGGTCCTTTAAGTGGAATGTGAATGAGGAAGTTTTGGGGTTTGTAAACCTATTCTAGGATAACTGGAAAATAAAATAAAATTTTCAAAAAGCTGTTCAAACCATATATGAAAAAAGTGGGTTAAACGAGAAAGTTACAAAAGCAAGATGTCAGTGGCTTAAAAAGAAGTTGGCACACTAACTTTTCTTTTCTCTCAAAACTTTGAGTTTATTGAATGCAAAATAAACTATTCTATTACACCTAGACACAGAATCTACGCTGCTAGCAGTGTTAAGGCAAAAGGGACTAGCCATGGTCTGGTATGGATAGGTAACCTTTAGTCTTACAGCATTATAGTAAATCTGGAAGCTGCAAAGACCCATTAGAGTGACAGATGGGGAAAAAAACCCTCAAAAACAAAAAGTTAAAAATAAATTAAGGGATAAAATAAAAAAAAATAAAAAAAATTCAATGTCCGTTTCCAAAAAGAATCAAAAGTTGACTGAAAAGTAGCACTGCTTTGCAAATGCAAAAACAGAGCCATGCTAAAAATGAGATAACAGTGGGGTAATGTAAAATTAATGAAAGGTAATTTCATTAATTTTACATGATAATTAATGAAAGGTAAGGCATTTGTTTCTTAGTGCTATAGGAGATTTACTTTTTAAAACAACCTCAACAGCTCAGATAAACCTTAGCTGTGCACATAGGAGTTAAATAAAATATAAAATAAAAATGTATAGATAATTTTATATATGTACATGTTTCTGCCAGACACATTTTATTTGTTCGTGCCTGAATAATCATTACTCAACTCCATTACTCAACATGATACAAATAATATGTATATGTACATTTTTTGCTTACAAACACTTGACAACAGTTCAAGTATTAAAGGACCACTATAGGCACCAGACCACTTCAGCTCAATGAAGTGGTCTGGGTGCCAGGTCCATCTAGGATTAACCCTGCCTGCTGTAAACATAGCAGTTTCAGAGAAACTGCTATGTTTACATATGGGTTAATCCAGCCTCTAGTGGCTGTCTCATTGACAGCCGCTAGAGGCGCTTCGGCGCTTCTCACTGTGATTGTCACAGTGAGAAGACGCCAGCATCCATAGGAAAGCATTGAGAATGCTTTCCTATGGACTGACTGAATGCGCGCGCAGCTCTTGCCGCGCATGCGCATTCAGCCGATGACGTCCAAAGGAGGAGGAGAGTCCACAACGTTTAACCCCTTCCTCCAACTTAAGCCTGGCGGGAGGGGGGCCATGAGGGTGGGGGCACCCTCAGGGCACTATAGTGCCAGGAAAACGAGTTTGTTTTCCTGGACACTATAGTGGTCCTTTAACTAATCTGCTTGAAGATGAAAAAAAATTAAAATTAATAAAATTAAAAAAAATAGCACTTAGACATTTCACAGATGACGGATTCAAACTAGAGCAAAAGGCAATATCTTCAACAGCTTGGTGCCTCACTGCAGCCAATAAGAATTATGCCAAACAAACAAAAAGCTCTGAACTGGCGTCATTAGATGTTAATCGAACTTTGATTGTAACCAAGGTATCAACACACCTAGGAGATTACTTACAGAAAACGGTGTAGGTGAAATTTCCTATGGTTTTAGCATTCACTATTTGAGATTATTCAAATTTTTTATGTAAAAACGTAGTAGTGCAGATGTGGTCTGGATGATCAAAACAGGGTCTACCTTAAACTGTGCAGTAGCGTTCGTGTATTTGTGGGCACTCAGTGGTCTACCTACCTTGTCTGTTTAGACTGATTTGCCCACTTCTTCTATGCATGTTAATCGGTTCTTGCCTTACCGTAAGAGTTATTCATGGCATATCTACTATTTGTAATGTCTAGCAGCTCCTAACACAATCCCTGCAGAACCTTCTAAGCAGAGACTTGTCCCCTACAAACAGCATTGTGTAACTACACCCAGTACTCACAAGCAACTAAGCCCTGCAGAATCTTCTAAGCAGAGGTATAATCTCTGGAAGGTTGCCCACCCTTCCCTCACCACCCCATGGTCATTACCATACTTATAGATAGTGCAGATCAGCTGGTCTTCAAAACACACCAATCAAGTCAATAAACCTCCTCACCTTAAATCCTTCTGTTAACAAACTGCACCCTTAACCATGGTTTAATCACTCATAGATATAGATATATATCACACACACACACACACACACACACATGTATAATCTTCATATCTATACAACAAAACACATTTTCTCTAAATGTTCTCCCTTCTATTCTTCACTTTCACACTAACTTCACTCATTACTAAAATATCCCTATCCTTCTGCTCACCTGTCCCTAGCAACACCATCTTCATTACCTACACTTTGCTCCCCTCTCTATTCATCCCATGCACTCTACATATACCTTTCCAGCCAATCTCCTCTAACTCCTACCAAATCCTCTACATACCCTCCTACAAAAACTTTCAAATCCTACTCCCACCTTCACTTCCTTTCTCTCCTTCTACTCCTAGCAGCTGGCAATGTCTCTCCAAACCCTGGTCCAATCTCAGCAAACTCACGACACCACACCAATCTCATACCCATCTCATGTTACTCTCTCTCTAAATCATCCTTCAATACTGTGCTCTAGAATGTATGCTCCGTTTGCAATATTACAAAATCCACTGCTGTCCACAACCTCTTCATCTTTCGTTCCCTAGATTTACTAGCCTTAACAGAAACATGGCTCTCCCCCTCTGACACTGCTGCCCCTGCATCTTTATCCTTTGGTGGTTTTCAACTTACCCACAACCCAAGACACTCTGAAGGAGCAGTGAGGTGAGTGGAGAAACCCTACACCACCACCTTTACATTCAAACCTCTACCCATCCCCCTTTCCCTCTCTTTCCCATCATTCAAAATGTATTTGATTCGCCTTATCAAACCCTTCTCTGCTAACATTGCCATAATTTATCACCCCCCTGGTTCCCCTCTCCTCTTCCTTGACCACTTTGCCTGGCTACCCTACTTCCTCTCTTCTAATATTCCATCACTCATTCTCGGGGACTTCAATATTCCCATTAACCCACCTTTGATCTCAGCAGCCTCTAAACTGCTTTCACTTACTTCCTCCCTCGGGCTATCGCAGTGGGCCAATTCTCTCACCCATGTAGCTGGCAATACCCTCAAACTCATCTTCTCTTATGCATGTACACTCCATTTCCTCTCTCCACCATGATCACCACCTCTTATCATTTGCTCTTGAGTACCCCCTCACCCAACAACATCAGTCTAATCCCCCTCAACGCAGGAGGAACCTTAATTCTATTGACCATCAGCAGCTGTCAGCTGATATTGATTCACAACTGCTATCCATCCCTCCCTCTCCTGTCCCTCACTGGCCATCTCCACATATAACACTACCCTCACCTCTGCCTTGAACACTGCAAACATGCACCTCGTGGAGGGCACGCCCCAAACCGTGGCATACTAAATCAACACACTACCTGCAAAAATGCTCCCGTTGTGCTGAGCGCAAGTCCCGCACCCAGTCAGACTTTCTTCATTATAGATTCATATTGTGTTCATACAGCGCAGCTCTTTCCCCCGCCAAACAGTCATACCTTTCCTCTCTCAGTTCATGCTCCCGCAATCCCAGGCGTCTCTTTGACACCTTTAAATCTCTTCTTTGCCCTGCTGTGGCCACCCCCAAACTAACCTTACAGCCGATAGCTTTGCATGTTACTTTACCAACAAGACTGAACAGCTAAGGAAATAATTCTCCCCCACCCTGCCTTTCTCTCTCAACCACACGTAGATTATATCTTTCCTACCCTTCAGACCTTCTCCTCGGCTACTGAACAAGAGGTTGCTGCGCTTCTCCTTTCCTCCAACCTCACCACTTGCTCGATCCGATCACATCTCACCATATCAGATCGCTCTCCCCTTGTCTTGCGCCTTCCTTAACACACATCTTCAACTGCTCTCTCTCTTCTGGCGTTGTCCCTGCAGTACCCATCTTCAAAAAAAAAACAAAAACAAAAAAAACATCTCGTGACCCGTCCTCCCCCTCCAACTATCGTC
Organism: Pelobates fuscus; assembly: GCF_036172605.1. Classification (NCBI taxonomy): domain Eukaryota; kingdom Metazoa; phylum Chordata; class Amphibia; order Anura; family Pelobatidae; genus Pelobates; species Pelobates fuscus. The sequence continues at coordinate 177,328,743 of NC_086318.1, read as the reverse complement.
CCATATCCCTGCTCCCTTTCTACTCAAAGCTTCTGGAAAGACTTGTCTTTACCCGTATGTCTCACTTCTTTAATTCCAACTCTCTCATTGACACTCCTCAATCTGGCTTCTTCCCTCTCCACTCTACTGAGACTGCTCTTATCAAAGTTACTAACGACCTAATCGCAGCTAAATCCAAAGGCCACTACTCCATACTAATTCTTCTTGACCTCTCTGCTGCTTTTGACACCGTTGATCATGCTCTCCTTCTTCAAACTCTTCAATCACAAGGTCTCTGTCCTCTCTTGTTTTTCCTCTTATGTCTCCTAATGCTCATTCAGCGTTTCCTTTTCTAATGATACCTCCTCCTCTCGTCCTGTCTCAGTTGAAGTTCCCCAAGGCTCTGTCCTTAGTCCCCTTCTATTTTCTCTTTATACTGCCTCTCTTGGCAAACTTATTACCTCATTTGGATTCCACTACCACCTGTACGCTGATGACACCAAGATATATCTCTCCTCCTCGGACCACTCCCCTGCCGTCCTGCAACATGATACTGCTTGCCTTGCTTCCATCTCTGACTGGATGTCCTCCTGCTTTCTGAAACTCAATCTCTCTAAAACTGAGCTCCTAGTCTTTCCTCCTCCTAATACTAATCCTCCTCTTTTGCTCTCCCTTCAAATTAGTGGTATCCACATCAGTCCATCCTTGCAAGCGTGCTGTCTTGGCGTCATACTTGATCCTGGCCTCACCTTTGAGTCTCACATCCGGTATGTTGCCAAGTCATGTAGATTCCATCTTAAGAACATAGCCGGCATCCGCCCCTTTCTTACGCAAGATGCTACCAAGGAGCTTGTCCATGCTATAGTAATTTCCCGCATGGATTATTGTAACTCTCTCCTAATTGGTCTTCCCAAAAGCCGTATTGCCCCACTACAGTCTGTAATGAATGCTGCCGCCAGACTGATTTTCCTCTCTAGTCTGTCCTCTCACACCTTACCCCTCTGTCAGTCCTTACATTGGCTTCCTGTATCCTATAGGAGTCAATTCAAACCTATAAAAGCACTGAACAATTCTAGTCCCTCATATCTCTTCACAGATCCATGATAGGAACCATCTCGGTCTCTCCGCTCTGCCCATGACCTTCTCCTGTCCACTGCTCGCACCTGTAAGGCCAACTCACGCTTGCAGGACTTTTCGCGGGCGGCTCCCTTCCTATGGAATAGCCTGCCTACCGCCATCAGGCTCTCCCCTAGTCTTGAATCGTTTAAGAAGTGCCTTAAAACCCATTTCTTTAGGGGGCGGAGCTAGCCGTGGAACGGAATGGTCGCACACTTCAGAGCTCTGCACCAAGCAGAATAAAAACGTAGAATTTCGGGTGGAAATTGGATCACAAACTGACCAATTTCTCGCTAACCAAGCAGGGGAACAAGATGGGCAGAAAACACAAGAAACCCAAACCAGGGAAAAGCCCAAATACCAGAGATATTGGAGAACTATTGCGCAACACGCAGCAGGCCGCGCAACAGGCCGCGTGGCAAAAGATGGCGCTGGAGGACGAAGGCTCCTTCTATTCCTCGGATGGAACCCCCTCAGACCTCGGAGAGGGACCCTACAGAGGCTCAGCACTGGGCTTACCACCGGCACCCACTCCCGCACACCCACCAGCCGGAGCACCGGTAACGGCGGATCTGCTCAAAACAATGTTGGCAGACCTGCGAAGGGACATTGCCGCGGACATGGCCTACTTTAAGGACGCAGTGGAAGGCGCAACAGCCAAGATTGTCCTCTTGGAGGCCGCCACGAGCTCCCATGATACCAGACTTGCCTCGGTCGAGAAACAAATTGGGGACATGCAAAGGCAACAACTGGCAATGGCCGACAGGCTGGATAACACCGAAGACCAACGCAGGAAATATAATCTTAAAATCCGGGGAATTCCGGACTCGGTCACCCTCACTGACCTGCCACATTATGTGCGGAGATTGTTCGCAGTCCTGCTACCACCTAAACAAACGAAGCTGCTGAGACTAGACGGGATGTTTCGTCTTCCCAAATCAAAGAAGGCACCCCCGGAAGCCACTGCGGATCTTATCAGATTCCAGTCCTTGCAAGATAAAGCCATGCTTCAGAACGCAGCAAGGGGGAAGACCCCCCTACCCTTTGAGGGATCCGCATTGTCGCTGTTCCCGGACCTCACTCGAGCAACCCTCACTTGGAGGAAAACCCTTCAACCACTTCTACGCCGGCTGCGTGACAACGGAATACCTTACCGCTGGGGCATACCGAGGGCGATCTTATTCACCCACCAGGGGACGGCCTATAGAGCGCACACCTACCTGGAACTGGACGCACTCCTGCTCCAAATGGGCCTCAACACCCACGCTGATAAAGGCCATACGAGACTTTCCCAACTGAACCCAGCGGAGATAACAGAGTTTGTCCCACATCGAACCCAACGGCCCGCAGCCACGCACGAACCAGCGTGAGATAGGAGACACCCGTGGAACATCACTCTGCTTCCATAACGAACAGGCTCCAGTTAAGATCCACGAAACCACCTGATACCTCAGGACTTGATCTGTTATAATATTATGCTGTTCCTATATCCTTTCTTGTTGTTGATTTGTATTTCTTAGGTTTTCATTTATTTAACCACCACTGATCTTCTACGTGCAGAGATCACATGAAGGCCCTATTTTAACCATACCCACATATGGCTGCTGGGCTTTACCAGACCAAAAGCTAGCAATATATTTTCCAGCCGCGTTAACAATAGCGATACCCTCCCCCCCCACACACCACTCAAGGAGGGGTTAAAATCCCCCGACGAGCACACATAGCGTAACAACAACCCCAGAGTTACTCGTTAAGATGCCCTTAAGACACCCCCCACCCCCGGGGTTCCCTCCTCGACTTGCTAATTGCAACGTAACTAACCGTTACAAGACATAAACGAGGACACCTAACCTAGCAAGCCCTTATACCCACCAGATCCCGCACATAGACACGACTCTGGACACGCACTTAGAAAGCTCTTTAATGGAATCTCTCTTTACCAGTCCCCCCCCCCCCCCCCCCCAACAAAACAACAAATACTAATGCAGGAATGCAGTATAGATAGCCGAAGGGGGTCAGTCTACCACAAGAGCACCTATTCCCTAGTGAACACCGCTAAGTTACCTGTCTCCAGTCTTGGAGAACCCTTTACTCTTATTTGCATGATGTTTATGTTATTGACCAGGTATATAAAACCAAAAATCCTCATTCTGCATGCCTACCGCTTGTGAAATCTATAAAATATGAGCTGTTATGCACTTTTGTTCTGTTAACCACTGTCAATCGTATTTACTTATGGCATATATGCAGAATGAGAAAAATAAAGAATTTAAAAAAAAACAAAACAAAAAAAAACAAAAAACATTTCTTTAGGAGAGCTTATGGCCTCCCACACTAACCTCTACCTCACATACCCGTTTCTTGCTCTCTCCTAAAGGGCAACACTCTATTCTCTCCTCCAGCTCTGCTTCACATTAGGACAGCAAATAGCAATCATATACAGTGGGAACCTTATATGAGTGCTATTTCCTGTCCTAATGTGTTTTATACCCCACCTCATATAGACTGTAAGCTCGTTTGAGCAGGGCCCTCTTCAACCTATCGTTCCTGTAAGTTTTCTTGTAATTGTCCTATTTATAATTAAATTCCCCCTCTCATAATATTGTAAAGAGCTACGGAATCCGTTGGCGCTATATAAATGTCGATAATACCAATAATAAAAATAATGTCTGAAGAACCTTACCTGCAAAACAAATCTTAGATTATGTTGTACATCTAGACATGTGCCTAGCCTATTTAGATAAGAGTCTTTATGATTTTAACATGGTGCTGACTGCAATGAGAATGTATTCTAACATGCTTTTCAACATGGTCTAACTATGTATAAAGCCTAGCTTACCAATGACATGTTTATTCAGCCTATCTGCTAGACCAGGGGTAGACAACCTTCGGCTCTACAGATGTTTTGGACTACATCTCCCATAATGCTTTTACAGCCATATTGCTGGCAAAGCATCAAGGGAGATGTAGTCCACAACATCTGTAGAGGCGAAGGTTGCCTACCCCTGCGCTAGACATTGCTGATTCACTTTTCTAAAAATGTGCATCTTCTATACCAGCCATGTCTTCATATTACTATGCCTGACACTGAATTACTTGTCTGTGCTGTGGTGGCATTGCAAGTAGGTATGTTCCTTCTTCTATGCACGACAAAAATAAAGATTGACAAAAAAAAAAGAAAGTAGTTCTACATACATATTATTTATTATCTATTCGTATTAGAATTTTCAGGAATGTGTTAATACACCCCCAACTTAAGGGACATGGGCTAGCTAGTACCATCCCCTTAGAAATAACCCAATCCATTCCTCAGCCTGCTCTATAAACACCATACTCAGGCAGACATTTGACTACATCACACACATATCTGGCCCTGAAAAATGGCTCCCTCATATTCCAAATATACAAATGGAAGATAAAGTCACAGTCACTATGAAACTATCCAGTGATGTACCAGAAAACTGCACATGACACATATTAATCTCTGGCAAAGTAAGACATACTTTGGGAGTGCGCTGGATTTTCATTTTTATTATACTTTGCATGAGAAACTCTAGAGGCGAGGCATACCACTGTTCTGGAATAAAGTTTGTAACTACATAAATGCACTACTGTACAGTAAGATTTACATTTTGCACAGAGAACCTATATTTGATATACTTTAATTAAATATTCTTAAATACACCAAATGTATTCATAAAAGTCTAGTTGCATCTACAAAAGTTATTTTGTTGCACAATGGACCCATACTGCAACCCCTAGTTTAGAATTACTCAAAACTAAAATTCACCACACAATTCAAATGAATTTGGCTCAAAGTAGATTTCAAATAGTATCTTAATCTTTTCTTTAATAACCGTGTGTAGAGAGTCAACACAGTTTAGAAAAGTATTTTTACTGGGCTAATTAAAATGAATTTCACATTCAAATTCAAAAAAGCTGAATTTGATATTCAAAAAGTCAGTTCTGCTACTTTGTCGTAAAATTTGAAATTCACTTTACTTTATAACCCAGTAAAAATACTTTCTCAACATATGCATTGAGTCTCGCTAGACACACAGTTATTAAATAAAAAATTAAGAAAATATTTCAGTTCACAAACTGGTATCACACACATTATGCCACTGTATCCTTATGCCAACTCTTGTTTTGCCAAGGTTCTTGGATAACAAAGTTATATATCTCAATGGTATAATGGGGGAGGCGGTGGGAAGAAACAAGATGGATTTTATGCACGTTTATATCAGATTACTGAATGTGTAATTCGGATGGAAACCTGTTCACGTTCCATATTATATTCTATGCTGGCAAGGACTCAGTAAAAATGTTTCAAACTAGAATGTTCAGGATTGTAAAATGTTATTGAAGAATTCCTCCACATTGAGGAATCTGAAACATACAACGTATAGGACGAGGAATCTACGATAGAACTTCTGAGAGTGCTCTGCATTAACATAAACAGAACAGGTTGTGTGGCATAGTAAATCTGCTCAGGTATTCACACAAGTAATCTTAAAATCACTGTGGCATGAAGGCATGATACAGTCAGACTTCATCTACATGAATGGTTTTCTTTCTTAGGCCGAAGTAGCTAGAGAACAAATAAAATTGTTGCACACTGGGGCTGCAGGATACATTCAGTATGGCTAATCTGTTTATTACTGTTGCCTTAATTGACACAGATGTGACTAACCACCTGCCTGCAGATGGCCAGAGGCATATTCAAAACTCTTATACAACCAAGTTCCATTAGACAGCAGAAGCATTTACTCCAGTACAATGCTGAAGAACACGATTAGTTGTACAAGTATATCCACTTTATTTACAGGATTTCAAGGTTTCATTCACAAACCCTAAGTTGCAAAATGATAACTCTGCATTGTATTGTTAAAGTGATATAAATTACTGCAGAATATGAGCATACTTTATAAAGAATTGTAAAAACAATGTACTGCTTTAACATTAAAAAATACCTACATAATTAGACTGCCAGGGAGGTTAAAGGGACACTATAGTGTCAGGAAAACCGCTTGGCTTTCCTGACACTATAGTACCCTGAGGGTGCCCCCTACCCTCAGGGTCCCCCTCCCACGGCGTTGAAGCGGTTAAAACCCCTTTGGCTAATCACCCTTTTTCCCCGCCGGGCTCCCTTACCTCTCCTCCCCCACCGACATCAGCATCCTTGTCTGACGTCACCGGCGCCGAATGCGCGGCACTGCCACGCGGGCATCAAAGTGTCCGTAGGAAAGCATTTTTCAATGTTTTCCTATGGACGCTCTGCGTGATTGAGGCATAATATGCCTCAATCATTGCCGATGCGCCTCTAGTGGCTGTCCGGAAGACAGCCACTAGAGGCTGGCTTAACCCCAGATGTAAACCTAGCAGTTTCTCAGAAACTGCTATATTTACATCAGGCAGGGTTAACCCTAGAGGGACCTGACACCCAGACCACTTCATTGAGCTGAAGTGGTCTGAGTCACTATAGTGTCCCTTTAAAGACCAAGCTTTTAAAATAACGACTTATAACCTATCTGGCCCATCTCACTTTAGACCGTAAAATTACATTTGTGGGAACTTCACCACTTTTAGAGTAAATCAATTCATACTACCCTCCCAGTATAAATATATAAATAAAAACAAATAAAAAACAAAAAAACTAGGCATATGCAAGTACAAAAATCTGCTAAATTGTGATATAACTGAAGCACTTCTACAGGGATACTCTAACCAGGGCCAAATTAACATAGGCGCTAATAGAGCTGGTTGTCCATAGAATTGGCCCATTGATTCTACTTTTTACATGCTCTTGCTTTCAGTAGAGGGAATTGGTTATGGGGGACTTAGCAATGATAGGGTAACAACATTTGTGTGGACTGGCAGACCATATATTAGTTAAAGGGACACTAGTCACAATATCAACCACAGCTTAATGTATATGTTCTGGCTAGTATAGTAAGTCCCTGCAGGCATTTTCATGCAAACACTGTCTTTTCAAATATTTTTTTTTATTGAAAATTCTTAATTATTTATTTATTATTATTTTTTTCTTGTGCATGTGAAAACAGATAACATTTTATCTTACAGTGCCACAACAACATCCATAAGCTTAGTCTGAACAGTAGATTGACATGGCATGTGAGGAAACGGCACAATTTTATATTATTTTATCAGGCTAAACATTGAGAGATTATGTCAAGGTAAGAGACGCAGTTCTAAACAAAAGATCTCAAATAGTTAAATAATTTTCAGGCTAGATATTGGCATGACTAATTGCACAGGTTGCGTAGAAACAACAGGCTTACATGGGTAGCAGTGGTGTGTCAATCGCCACAACAGTATCGGTATGTATATATGCATACATGGTTAACATTGGATTATTAACAGCTTAGTGGAAATGGCTGAACTTAACTGACGATTTACTGCTATGTAGTGTAGTATGACTGTGGGGTGCGGTTAAGTTGCAAGAGATCAATGTAGTATAGGACTAGCTGAGACCTATATGTCTGCGTGTGAGACAAGGTAGGAAATTTACAAACAATATGTGACGTACCCGCTCTAGGTGCAAGTGTTTATGGATAAGTACGATTAAGAGTGCGGCAGAGAGAGGGAGCGAGTGAACCACAGAGGTGCGTTTTCAATCAGGTGGAGCAATCAGAGTCCAGTTTGCAGCTCGTCTGCCACCAGCTGTTCTCCGGTGTCTGGTCTAGAGTCCCTGTCAGTTCTTGAGACAAAGGGCATGACCGTAGAGGGATCCCATACCATGCCGTGTGCAGTGTCCGCAGGGCTCGTCTGTGCTTCTGTCAGTCCCAATGTGGAGATGAGTTTGGGTGCTTCTGTTAGGGAGGTGAGCGCTTGGGTGGTCCCATTGTGAGTCACTTGTAGGGTTCCAGGTGGTCCCCAGCGGTAGGTGATGCCTGCTGTCCGCAGTCGTTGCGTTACTGGTGCGAGCGTCTTACGCCATTGCAGGGTCCTTTTTGTCAAGTCCTGATAAAAGGTGAGGTGGGTGTCCTCGAATGCTAGAGGTGTTTTGCCCCTTAGGGCTAACATAATTTGTCCCTTGTCATGTAGCGTCATGCACCGGAGGAAAATTGTAAATTTTATATCAATAGATACAGTATATTGTAATTGATACTAAACATATTTAATAAAAAAATAAATAAAGACGAATAATTTTCTTCAAAAAGACCAGCGTGTGCCTTTCTTCATGGAGATTTATGTTGATTTGGCTGACAGAGCACAGTGGCACTTCTACTACAAATGCGAGTGCAGGATCGTGGAATATATATATATATATATATATATATATATATATATATATATATATATATATATATATATATATATATATATATATACATACACATACACATATTTAATCATATAATCATATAGGATTTACATTAATCAAATATACAAAAAAAATATGTGTATACAATATTAATAATACAATTACTTAGTTTATAGTTAACAATGAACCTTTTATTGAGGCATAAAGAAAATTTCTATATGAAACTTTAGTAAAGGGGGAAAGGAAGGTCAGGAATGGGGGATAAAAAGAAAATTGTAACCCACTGGGATCAGTGGGAAAATACAGCAAAGAAAAAAGGTTAAAAATATTATTTACTGGTTCCTTACTTTCTTTTCTGTTTTCTTTTACCATTACGATTTTGATTTGACCACAAGTTAATATCAGTGTTTACATTAAAGCCTAGGGACACCTCCAGTGCTTCCTGGGGCAATGCGGCTGCCGTTCAGCGTCTCCAGCTCTGCATGGAGACACAGAACTTTCCTCATAGAGATGTATTATGAATTCAATGCATCTCTATGAGGAGATGCTAGTTGGCCTGGCTGGTGTTTGGCCCCGCCCCCATCCTCCATGGCGATCTCAGCTAATGCAATGCTTTCCCTTTGGAAAAGCATTTTCATTTAGTCAGCAAGAGAGCACCGTGTGCACTTGCTCCCTTTGCTCCCTTGCTCACGTGCTAATAAATGTAAAATGTCCAGCATGCCATGAGTGACAGTGAATGTGTGTGTGCCACTGAGCTTATTTGTAGTGAACTTCTGTATGTCAGTAAGCTTGTTTATGTATGTGTGCATCAGTAAACCCGTCTGTGGTGAGCTTGTGTGTTTGTTTTTGCGTGTAATGAGGTAGTGTATTTGTGTCAGTGAGCTTGTTTGTAGTGAGTTTTGTGTGTCTGTGAAGTTGTGTGTGTCAATTAATTTGTCCATGTATCAGAGAGCTTGTATGTGCATATGTCTGAGTGCTTGTGTGTGCCAGTGAGCCTGTTTGTGTGTGTCTGATGAAATGGGTGGGCTATTGTGATTCCATACCAAGGTGGAGCATGCAAAGAATGGTTCAGGTGATGTCACACGGCAAATGGGGTGCAAAGTTTTTTGCCTAGGGAGCAAATATCCCTGCACAAGCCCTGCTGTTGCCTACTAGTAAAGCGGGAAGGAGAGGAGTGGACAAGTGAGTGCTGGGGGACACCAGGGAATTGCTCCCAGAAAGCACAGAACAAGCATATCAATAGAAACTTTCATGTCAAGCTCAGTGTGCTGAAACAGCACTGTCTGCTAGTCCGTCCTTAGTTAGCCAACCTGCATGATTGGCAGGTAGCCTGGCATTATGCCAGGCTGACTTTCCAATTCTTCGGGAACACTTGCACCCCTCCTCAGGTGGGTCCAACTCTCTAGGCAGTCACTGGCCCACATTCTTTCACCACATCCACCAACATCTTGCTTCATAGGACGACGATGTTGGGGGTATGGATTTGGTTGTGAGATGCAAGCGAGAGTGTAAGAAAATTATTTTAGTATGTGATAATTTATAAATGCATCTTCTGTTTTATGTTGATAAGATTGATAAGATTCTGTCATTTGGCCCATCATAATTGCCACCAGCAGGCCTAATGGGCCTGAATCTAAACACCAACTTTAGCTTAATGAAGCAATTTTGGTGTATATGTAGATTTGCACTTTCAATCTTTGCGGGATATTAGCAGGGCAAGAGATATATAATATTTTGTGGAGAACAAAATTACAACATTTAGGCTATAATAGCCAAGCTGTGAATCAACTTTGTGAATGAAGCAGATTGCATTTTTTTTTTTATATCCTAGTGAAACTTTATTTTCAAAATTTGAGTCTACAAGGCACATACCTGTGGCACGTAAAAGAACTGCTTCAATTTTGTGAGGGATTCGAGGAGGGATTTTCATGTATGCACGTATTTGGTAAAACCTGAAAGCAGAAAAAAAAAAAATAATACATTTTTAAATGTCAAAGTATTGGACTTTTTAGTTTTTGTGCATTTCTTAACTTGGCCCTGCTGTGGTTAAATCTAAAATGCTTAAGGTATTTCTTGGCACAAGGCAAATGCCATGCAAGGTAACAAAATCCATGTGATTTCAGCTTCATCAGCAGATTACAAATTAGTTCTGCTAAGATTTAATCATAATCACGACAAATGTGTTTTTTGTTTTGAGTTTTCAAATATTTTAATGTTTGGCAAGAACAAGCATTTGTATTATTTTTTTCTATAAAAATAAAAAAATAAAACTTATTACATAAAATAAAAGAATATAAACACAAACCTGGGTGGGCCGTACGTATAATAACATTAGTAAACTAGAAAACATATATTTATTGTAATATTATGAAGCCTGGAATGCACCTAATGGTAATTTTTATAGTGGTTATGGTGACAGCAAAACCTTTGTACCCCTCCCATGTAAGATGTCAAACTGTTTGCCAGTGCCATGACAAGTTATCTGTAGTCCGCTGGGCACCCATCCCTGCCTCTCCTCTTTCAATCTTAAGAGCCGGGAGCTCCTGAGCTAAGCCAGTTCATGTGTTGAGAAGGTCAGCTCCTTAGCCAATGAGCTAAGCCTTGCACTTCAGGTATGAAGGTAAACCATTAGACAACTATTAACACTAGGTGCATTGTAGTGGTTATGGGGTTCCTTAAAGGAACACTATAGTCACCATAAATTACTTTAGCTAAATAAAGCAGTTTTAGTGTATAGATCATTCCCCTGCAATTTCACTGCTCAATTCACTGTCATTTAGGAGTTAAATCACTTTGTTTCTGTTTATGCAGCCCTAGCCACGCCTCCCCTGGCTATGATTGACACAGCCTGCATGAAAAAAAAAAAAAAAAAAAACTGGTTTCACTTTCAAACAGATGTAATTTACCTTAAATAATTGTATCTCAATCTCTAAATTTAACTTTAATCACATACAGGAGGGTCTAACAAGCTAATAATATAGCAGGGGATAAGAAAATCTTAATTAAACAGAACTTGCAATAAAGAAAGCCTAAATAGGGCTCTCTTTACAGGAAGTGTTTATGGAAGGCTGTGCAAGTCACATGCAGGGAGGTGTGACTAGGGTTCATAAACAAAGGGATTTAACTCCTAAATGGCATAGGATTGAGCAGTGAGACTGCAGGGACATGTTCTATACACCAAAACTGCTTCATTAAGCTAAAGTTGTTCAGGTGACTATAGTGTCGCTTTAACTTAAACCAGCACTAAAACATCAATCAGTTGTTTTAAACCTGCCAACTAAGAAGTCCAACATGCATACTAGTAGTGAAACAAAAAAAATAAAGTATATACACTAAGAGAAAACACGTATACTGAGATAGTTCCAGGTGAACTTCACAACCACCTGTGGAAATATGTTACAAAAAGACAAAAGTGGAGACCACCCAGAATACGTATAATGAATGAAATACAAAGGGACAACCTGATAAGGGTCCAATTCCCTAGAATGGGATCTGTGTGAAAATGAAAAACACTTTCATAGCGTAAAAAAGTAAATATAAATGGTGTTTAAAGTGAGATTAGAAATGCACTCACAAACAAACGATTATTCAGGCCTTTCACCCTCTCAGGGGTAATAAGATGAGCACAGAGGTCCTCCAACACGATATATGTGGATATAAAAAATGCAAATGTAAGTGCAATGAATAAATGTGAATTTATATATTTCCAAACATTCTTCACTATTATTGCATTTTTTATATCCACATATATCGTGTTGGAGGACCTCTGTGCTCATCTTATTACCCCTGAGAGGGTGAAAGGCCTGAATAATCGTTTGTTTGTGAGTGCATTTCTAATCTCACTTTAAACACCATTTATATTTACTTTTTTACGCTATGAAAGTGTTTTTCATTTTCACACAGATCCCATTCTAGGGAATTGGACCCTTATCAGGTTGTCCCTTTGTATTTCATGCATACTAGTAGGCCTGAAATAGCGTCATGACAGTTGAGCAGAAATATTAGGCATTCAATGCAAAGGCTTGTCCTTTACTTAAACATGTCAGGAAAGGTAATTTAAATAAAACAAAAGTTTTAATATATTTTTAAATATATTTAAAAAAATAAAGCTAAGGTGAACAAAACAGACAACCGTATACTATTAAATTGAACAACATAAACTTCCTAGTAACAATTCCTTGGAAATACTTCCTTGGAATGATTTAATCCATAATCTGATTAAATACATTTTCATTGACAAAATAAATTAAAGGACCACTATAGTGCCATGAAAACATACTCGTTTTCCTGGCACTATAGTGCCATGAGGGTGCCCCCACCCTCAGGGTCCCCCTCCCGCCGGGCTCTGGAAAGGGGAAAAGGGGTAAAACTTACCTTTTTCCAGCGCTGGGTGGGGAGCTCTCCTCCTCCTCCTCTCCGCCTCGTCGGCTGAATGCGCACGCACGGCAAGAGCTGCGCGCATTCAGCCGGTCGCATAGGAAAGCATTTACAATGCTTTCTTATGGACGCTTGCGTGCTCTCACTGTGATTTTCACAATTAGAATCACGCAAACGCCTCTAGCGGCTGTCAATGAGACAGCCACTAGAGGATTAGGGTGAAGGCTTAACCAATTTATAAACATAGCAGTTTCTTTGAAACTGCTATGTTTATAAAAAAAAAAAATGGGTTAACCCTAGCTGGACCTGGCACCCAGACCACTTCATTAAGCTGAAGTGGTCTGGGTGCCTAGAGTGGTCCTTTAAAAGAGGAAGCAAGGCAAGAATAATTTATTCTACTCTCCTAGACCTTTACATTACAAACTCTGATTTAACTGTGTCAGCAATGCTTTAAAAAGGATAGTTTTGAATAGAAAGCTGCAGAATTATTCAGTGAGTAACCCGGGTAGGTTTAAATTATTTACATTTTACCTTTAAAAAAAACCAAAAAAAAAAACAGTGTTAGAATCGGGGGATGCATACTGTCGATATCGGCAAGTATGCTGTTGGGAAGGGTGCAGAGAGCTAGCGATGCTATCCAGAATTGGCAGAAATACCCTGGAATTGTTTCCACCTGCAGCAAAAGCATGTTTAAAACATGTGATTGTGCTGCACTCTTTTCTCATATCAAACATTCTAAAATTAGACTTCTAAAAATGCAAACCACAAACAAAATACGATTAGACAATACAAACTGCCTATGAATATTTCAAGAAAAAAGGAGAGGGAAATAGTGTAGGTCCACAAACTAAAAATGTGATGTGCAAAATTTCAATAACTCTTGTATAATTGGGCCAATACTAGTAACTAGTTTACTAGTAACTGTACTTTTCTTTAAAAAAACTTCTATTTCAATCATTTGCTGCTATGCCTTTGTTGGGCTGCATAAATGTTTACTGGATTCAAGTGACATTATATAAAACTGAACTACAAGGTTTGACTTACTAATAGGCACAAGGAAGACACACAAAACAAAACAAAAAAAAAAAGAAAAACGACTCTTTGGATTCAATTGATGCAGTTAATAAATCTATCAAGTGTCTTTTTTAAAAACCAACACTATTACCATATTGTAAATACACAGGTATTCTTTTGAAATATTAAGGAAAGTAAGTGTTAACCTTCATTCATACCTTTAAGTATTAAAAAAAAGTATCAAATCATACATAATGGAACCAATTAAACAAAATAATGTACATACACATTTGTTCTTTTGCCTTAAATGACATGACTGGCTTACATGTACCATGCAAAGGTTCAAATATTTTAAAGATAATAAATATACATTTGTGTGTGTGGGGGGGGGGGGGGGGAGGATTCTTATGCAGCACTCTTAAAGTAAAGGGATGACTGACAATGGAAAAGGGCAGACAATATGCTTTACACAATCAAATGCCAGTAGCACAAGAATGAGGACAGTGATAATTATCTAATACTTCTGCAGTGAGCAATAAAAGGTCACAGCGGAGTGCAAAAACAAACAAATTTGTAACAGAAAATATGAAGATCTTCTCTCAACTTGTTTTAAAGCGTTACGCAAAGGTAAGGCATCACAAAACCTAAACACATCTTTGTTTAAGTCCATCTATTAATGTTGAAATTGTAGCAAATCAAAATAACTGACAAATGACAAAATAAAAGCTATGTTTGACTCAATTTATGCCATTCGGATTATACTTCACTACAAGAATTAGTAAAACCCCCACAGTTACTTCACAGAAATACATCGCCCACATAAATGGTGCAGTGTGTGAGATTTATTCCTGTGGAATAGTTTTTTTTAATTCAAAATAAATGATATTCTGGACCCCTCATGCCCTTCTCCCCATCTACGGTAGCCCTGCTCCCCAATCTAAATGTAGCATGGGGTGTGGGCCCGGCAGGCAAACATGCGGTGGATCCAAGTGGCCCAGGCCTAGAGCTGTGTACGAGGCCCAAAATGTTCTGATGGCAGCTCTGTTGGTACCCGAAGTCTGTCAAAACAAATGGCCAGCATAACCCCCAAATTTTGCGCTCAGGAAGTTATATATTATGACAATTGATCATCATTAGAATTCTGTGAATACTCACTTGAATGTCATTTTGCATGCAGCTCCCTGACCCCCTCATATCATGTATAATATCCTGGAAATCACACACACAATTTGACATACAATGTATATCAGATTGTGTGTGTGTTGGTTTCCAGGATATTATACATGATTTGTGTCCCCTTCCTTCATACTAAGCAGGGCCTGGTGGGGTGCCAGCCCTTTAATAGCTGGCTATCAGCCACAGGGAGGAAGTGATGTCAGCTGGTAACTTCCTCCCTGCCTCACAGAGAGCCACAGGAGAACTGGAGGGAGGAGGCAGCATGGAGTCTGCAGAGCCACACAGCAGCATGGAGGCAGAAGAGAGGCTGGAGTGAGCTGCCACTGCATGCTCGCTCCCATCAGCCGCAGCCAGTACCAGAGCGTCAAGCAAGCCATACTCCAGGATACACAGGTAACCTAACAGGAGTGTACCTGAGTGTGTGTGTGTGTGTGTGTGTCTGTCTGTCTGTCTGTATGTCAGTATGAGTATCTGTGTTTGTGTCAGTGTGTGCGTTTATCTGTATGTCAGTGGGTATGTTTGTGTGTATCCGAGTGTGTCAGTGTGTGTATCTGTGTCCATGTGTATATGTGCCAGTGTGTATGTGTATCCAAGTGTATGTGTCAGTGTATCTGTGTATGTGTGCATATTGAAGTGTGTTTCAATGTGTGTATCTGTGCCAGAGCGTGTATCTGCGTGTAAAGGTGTTCATACATGTTTGCGGGTTGTGTTTGTGTGTGCGTGGGAGGAGGGTGAGCGCTTGTGGGAGGTGTGTGGCACCGTAACTGGTGACGCCACCTCCCTGAAATGCATTTCTGCAAGTTGGGATGTCAGGCATATTACAGGAGGTGCTTACTCCTTGAGAGAGTATTTAGCTTTGTGATAAGTTCTAGGAGTTATGCCAATATAATTGGCATATTACCAATGGGAGGTTATTCTTGAAGCCTAAATGTATCACTCATAAAAATTAATGATACCCATGTATTAGGGCTTCATGTCAGTCTAAAATGTGAAAAGTGCAGGATGTGAGTGTGTGTTTTTGTATATTTTGTTGTACTTTCTTAATTTCCATTATAATAACTTTGTGGTTACAACACTTATCCCAGCAGCATGACTTTTATGGATTTATGATGTTTTAAGAAGGAGCTGTGGACTGATTTTCCATCTTGCTTTATTTGTTGGCTCTCTCAGATAATTGTGCCACTTTATACTATATTCTTGATTGTTGAACAAGCACCAATCAAGTATGAGGTTCAGTACAACAGACCCAAGAAAACAAACCAGTCTTAAAATAACGTATGTCATTGCTGCAGCAGTGCAGAATCAATGTCATTGTCAATGCAACCCAACACCTTCTGTGACATTTAGCAGGCCCACAATGTAAAAGGTGTAACCTGAAAAACGCAACTACACTGAAAAACAGTTTAAAGGAATACAAAGTTGTATTCCTAACACTATAATGCCATTTGGTCCACTCCACCTGTGTGCCCCCCTCCTCCTCCTCCTCCTCTCTCCCCTTTCAGCACATAAAGGGGTAAGGAAAAAAAAAACAGCAACTTTATTTACTTCTCTAATTCCAGCAACAATGTCTCTCGGCACTGGATCGCGCTTCACCTCCTCCATCATCCAATGCGGCGACCTAATGTGCAGGCATGGCGAGCTATGCTCGCATTAGGCCTTCCCAATGTTTTCCTGTGGGGTTCTCTCTGACACTGGACGTCCTCATGCAGCACATTAAGACATTGGTCGTTTCACAGAGTCAAACTCCAGGAAGTGGCGGCCAACTGGTTTATCAAAAAAACGCAATGTTTTTCATTGCAGGGCTAAAGGGACAGGGATCCTGCACCCAGACCACTTCAATGATATGAAGTTTTCTATGTGTCAATAGTGTCACACAAAAGAAGTCTGGGAACGATTTATTTTAATCAGTTTTCCTACTATATGTTATAATCTGCCCTCCCCACACACACACATTTACTCAGATGCAGATTTTAAATAGGAATAACAATCTACATATGTATGCACTAAACCATGACAAATAAACTGCAAAATTTAGTTCAATAGCTAAGATGAAAAATGACCCAAAGTCTACTTTAGCCTAAATTTACATTCAAAATATTACGTCACTGTTACCTGAATAGACGTATTGAACTCTTGAGTTAGTCTAGGTATAGTGTATACTGCCTTTTTCTGGAATAACAGTCAACTAGGGGAAAAAATCTCCACCACAGAATGCAATGATTTTTTTTTTAAATTTATATTTTTTTTATTCAGAGGGCTAAGCAAAGCATTGCATCACTAAATAAAATGTTTCAAGCACTGAGGACTCAAGAACCTCTGTAAGCATCGAGCTTACATATTAAAAGGATAATAAACAATTACATGCTACATGACCTCAGATTACAAATTCCAGGCTTAAACCTGCTCTGTGGGGGCAGCCATTTTAGTTGGTTCTGATCAGAATCACCACTTATCTGCCAAGACCATGTACAATGCACTGGTGCGTCATTAGTATTTATGAAAGCACACCAGTTATTGATTAACTTCACCGTTTTTGGTAAGATAAGCTGAGCTTTTGACCAAGAAAACTGATATGGCTGACCCCACGGAGCAACAGAAAACCACAATATACAGTGATTTACTTACCGGTATATGTTTTCTCTACAAATGTATGCACACCATTGCCATTATACATGTACCCTTATTTGCAACAAAATAAAACAACTATTTTACAGTAGGGTAAAGGCAACACTCATCCAGTCTGAAGACTGGGACTACACTCAAATCAGTTATACAAATATTTAAACTTTTTACCCTTACTTTATAAAGCTTTAAGAAAGAAAACAAAAACACATTAAAGTAGGCGGTAGACAGGGGAAATGTATTTACAAGTTTTCACATGTAGAAGTAATTATACTTGGGTAATAAGAGCCTTTTCATGTTTTTAATTTGATCTGTCCGGGTTATCAACTGAAGACTGAAATTCACTCTCTAGCTCTCTCCCACTGAGGTACTTGATAGATCCACAGAGAGGCAAGGAGTGCAGTTGGGCAGTGAAGAAAAGTAAGGGTAGCTTTACCCAGCACTAGATTCTAGGTAAGTAAAAGGGGAGGGGGTTTGGATATGATAACATTGCCCAATATGGAATTGTAAAATAAAATATACTGGGTTGGAGAAACCCTTTAATCCAGATTTCTTAGAATGCTTGAATTTCCAGCTTAATAAAAAAATAATAAAACAAGCTGGCACTATGGCAAACATTTAATGGTTAAACCACACATGAACGGTTTAACTCCAAAGTCTTGTCTCCAGTCCTATTTAGCATGGACTCTGTCCTTCTGCTTCTCCTAGATTCTTCAAACAGGAAGATTCGGACTGCCACGGACAGGGTTGTCGCTGATTGGCTGAGAGCGTCAGTTAACACTATAAGTCAATCAGAAGCTCCTCGGTCATAAAAACGGCTTGGAAAAAAAAATATGTATGCTTCATATCTTTAGTATACATAGGTGGTTACCTTTATAGATATCCATTGCATTAATAATGGCTAAAGAGAGGACCAAAGCAAACAATAGTGCAGTAATAGCTAGCATTGCAGATATTTTTTAACTATATTTCTTACGATACCCAGCTAACCTGCACAAACATTCTCAGTTCTGAGGTTAACCATTACCATAACAGAGCCTTGAATGAAATGCAAACCGGCCGGATCCAGACCCCAATCTCAGGAAAGTCAAATTAAGATTTTTTTTTGTCTAATCCCCTTATATCCCCTTATATGTTTATAACATGTGTGTATGTATATATACACCTATATGGTCTGGTTCTGTGAATTAGTCTTGATAAAGTCTAAAACGATGAAACAGGATGACTGATTATGCTATGGGCACTTTTATTCCTGGAAAGACCTACAGAAACATTTTGAGAGATATACAGTCATGGATCTACTATTTGAATACTGGATTCAGTACTTTATAGTATCAGGTGTTTTTGCAGGGATCTGTGAGTGATTAAACAAACAGGATTTGCCTGAAATTATTTGAGACTCAGTCGGGCATATACCCTTCCAAGGAGGATCTACTACTGGCTTCTGGATGGACTGTTATACGGTGAAAGGCTTGAGGCTTTGTTTTTTATTTTTGAGTTTTCACATCGCCCTCTTTATTTTCTTTTAGTTTCTCGTTTGTATTCCCCTTCTCCTCTCCAAAAATATTTACAGTAACCCCTTCCCCCGCCAGCCACACCTCCAGCTCTCTTCATTCCCCCGCCAGCCACACCTCCAGCTCTCTTCATTCCCCCGCCAGCCACACCTCCAGCTCTCTTCATTCCCCCACCAGATACACCTCCAGCTCCTCTCTTCATTCCCCCACCAGATACACATCCAGCTCCTCTCTTCATTCCCCCACCAGATACACATCCAGCTCCTCTCTTCATTCCCCCACCAGATACACATCCAGCTCCTCTCTTCATTCCCCCACCAGATACACATCCAGCTCCTCTCTTCATTCCCCCACCAGATACACATCCAGCTCCTCTCTTCATTCCCCCACCAGATACACACCCAGCTCTCTTCATTCCAATACAAGCCACACCTCAAGCTCTCTTCAATCCCCCACCAGCTATAGGGCTACATTATAGGCATGTGTCATCAGGGCCCAGTTGTGTTATATGGCCCTTCAACAGCGCGATAGGGCCACTCTCATATCGGCAGCCCTAGCAGGAAGTGATAGCCTGTCACTTCCACCCAACTAACAGACACTGAGCAACATGGCAGGGGGAGGCAGAGATTAGCGGTGCGAACTGCCAGACTGACAACGGCTTCAGCCAGCAGATCCAACTTGTCCCCAGGAAAGCCACCATCCTGCACCCAAAAGGTAGGAAACTAGAGGGTGGATAAAAATGTGCAAATTTTGACCAGCATGTAGATCTGAATGTGTGTATGTGAATCTGTTTTTTTATCTGTGTGTCAGTGAGTGAATCTGTCTACATGTCCGCATGAATGTCAATGGTGTGTCAGAGTGCGTGCATCTACCTCTGCATGTGTGTCAGAGTGCGTGCATCTACCTCTGCATGTGTGTCAGAGTGCGTGCATCTACCTCTGCATGTGTGTCAGAGTGCGTGCATCTACCTCTGCATGTGTGTCAGAGTGCGTGCATCTACCTCTGCATGTGTGTCAGAGTGCGTGCATCTACCTCTGCATGTGTGTCAGAGTGCGTGCATCTACCTCTGCATGTGTGTCAGAGTGCGTGCATCTACCTCTGCATGTGTGTCAGAGTGCGTGCATCTACCTCTGCATGTGTGTCAGAGTGCGTGCATCTACCTCTGCATGTGTGTCAGAGTGTGTGCATCTACCTCTGCATGTGTGTCAGAGTGTGTGCATCTACCTCTGCATGTGTGTCAGAGTGTGTGCATCTACCTCTGCATGTGTGTCAGTGTGTGCATCTATGTCTGCATGTGTGTGCATCTATGTCTGCATGTGTGTCAGTGTGTGCATCTATGTCTGCATGTGTGTCAGTGTGTGCATCTACCTCTGCATGTGTGTCAGAGTGTGTGCATCTACCTCTGCATGTGTGTCAGTGTGTGCATCTATGTCTGCATGTGTGTGCATCTATGTCTGCATGTGTGTCAGTGTGTGCATCTATGTCTGCATGTGTGTGTCAGTGTGTGCATCTATGTCTGCATGTGCGTCAGTGTGTGCATCTATGTCTGCATGTGCGTCAGTGTGTGCATCTGTCTGCATGTGCGTCAGTGTGTGCATCTATGTCTGCATGTGCGTCAGTGTGTGCATCTATGTCTGCATGTGCGTCAGTGTGTGCATCTATGTCTGCATGTGCGTCAGTGTGTGCATCTATGTCTGCATGTGCGTCAGTGTGTGCATCTATGTCTGCATGTGCGTCAGTGTGTGCATCTATGTCTGCATGTGCGTCACTGTGTGCATCTATGTCTGCATGTGCGTCAGTGTGTGCATCTATGTCTGCATGTGCGTCAGTGTGTGCATCTATGTCTGCATGTGCGTCAGTGTGTGCATCTATGTCTGCATGTGCGTCAGTGTGTGCATCTATGTCTGCATGTGCGTCAGTGTGTGCATCTATGTCTGCATGTGCGTCAGTGTGTGCATCTATGTCTGCATGTGTGTCAGTGTGTGCATCTATGTCTGCATGTGTGTCAGTGTGTGCATCTATGTCTGCATGTGTGTCAGTGTGTGCATCTATGTCTGCATGTGTGTCAGTGTGTGCATCTATGTCTGCATGTGTGTCAGTGTGTGCATCTATGTCTGCATGTGTGTCAGTGTGTGCATCTATGTCTGCATGTGTGTCAGTGTGTGCATCTATGTCTGCATTGTGTGTCAGTGTGTGCATCTATGTCTGCATTGTGTGTCAGTGTGTGCATCTATGTCTGCATTGTGTCTCTTTAGTTCCACCACTGCCTTTGGCACTTATCTCTCCTTACCGCCTAACAAGAGGATACATTTATGCCAAAAGAGAAAACGGTGGCACAAAAGAGGGGTGTGTTCAGCAAGTATATCTAATCTTATATTTTGGAGTGATGTTTGCCAAAAAGTGCCAAGTCCCCTAAAGTGATAATGCCACTTAAAGAATGCTAATGTAATGGTCTATTTAAACCAAGCTGTTTTGTAAAACCCAAAATAACATTTTAAACTAATGGAGAGTACAATGTGCTAAAAATATTTCCATATCAGAGGATTATCAGTCAGCATGCATTTGCAGTTCTTCTGGTAGCAGCATTACCTTATTCCCCTAAAGTTATCTTACAATCTTAACAAAGCTCATGTTGATTTTGAAAGCGTCCACATCCTACACAGTTCGCATATGCTGCTTTCATTATATTTTTCTTGCAGAGTAGAACTCAAAACAAAGTGTAGTGAATAATGTATTTAATATTTATTTTAAAAAAAAACTCAAGGGGTAAACAGCCCTTAATCTTGTGGATGGGCCTGCAGATGCCAGTACAGTTCCATGCTCAGCATGTTCCATCGTTTTACACACAATGTTCTTATCTCAAGGTATTTGTGTAGGCACCAGCGCTGTATCTTCCGCGAGGCTAACAAGGCATTTGCCTTTGGCAGGACTTTCCAGGGGAGTGTCAAAAAAACTCTACCCCCAGTTCCCAGGCAAATACCCATTGGGCTTCCCGAGGCAGACGGCCAGTTCTGTTCCCAGCGGTCGGGCACGCAAGGCAGGCAGTGAGATTGCTGAGCTCTGCCTGCTCAGCTCCCTAGAGTAATGCCGAGAGCCGTAATATGACGTCACTCCGGCTCTAGGCATTACTCTGCAAAAAGTGAGGGAGCTGAGCAGGAAGAGCTCAGCACCCTCACTGCCTGCTTTGTGCGCCCGACCGCCTGGGACAGAACTGACTGCCTGCTTTGCGCGCCTGACCGCCAGTCTGCACGCCCGCCCACATGCCTGCCTGTCTACCCAACAGCCCGGCCTCAGCTAGCCCAAGAGCCCCCCACTGGACAACAGGTGAAAAATAGCCACCCATATCTCCCAAAGGTAGGGAAGCTGGGTGGATTTAAATTAAGATAATTTTAAAAAACAATAAGAGTGTTGGGTAGAAATAAGTGTGTATGTCTGTCAGTGTGTGTGTATGTCTGTCAGTGTGTATGTGTGTATGTGTGTATAGCCGTCACTGTGTCTGTGGGTGAGTGAGTGAGTGTGTGTGTGTATCTGTCAGACTGACAGTGTGTGTGTCTGTGAATGAGTGAGTGTGTGTCTGTGAGTGAACGTGTGTATGTCTGTCCATGTGTGTCTGTGAGTGAATGTGGGACAGTGTGTGTCTGAGTGATTATGTGTGTATGGCAGTGAGTCTGTGTGTCTGTCCGTTTGTCTGTGAGTGAGTGATTGTGTGTGTGTCTGTCAGATTGTGTCAAATTAGTGAGTTTGTGTGTCCGTGTGTCTGTCAAAGTGTGTCTTAGTCTTTGACCGGAAGAGGTGTGGTCTTGACAGGAAGGGGCGGTGCAAATGTAAATTAGGGGGTGCCTGAGTTCCGTCAAGCCTAGGGCAGCACAGATTCAAAATACACCACTGGTAGGCACATACTATATTTGTAGATAAATGCATATTTAGAAAACAGCCTCTGCTAGTTATGACCACCTGAAATGTGTAGTACCCTTAGTGCAAAAAAGACGATTGATATTATAGTAGTAATAGCGAATGTGGCTATGTGCATTTTATCTCCCATAAGAAAATCATAGTTTTTTTTTTTTTTTTTTTAAACTTACCCTCTCTGAAATAAATCCACATTGTAGAATTTTTGGAGCTCCACTGAAAATTCAACAGTGGCTTGAACATCACTCATTTTGATTCCGGATGAAGACACCAAAGTTTACGAGTTACTACAAACCAAAAGGAAAAAGAAAAAAAGTCTATATTAACATTAAAGATCAAATTTTTTTTTTTTTTTTTTTAATGTTTAAGTGTTTGTGAATGTTACATTTTAGAATACAGAACCCAAAACTATTGAAGAATAAAACATTACTTTAAAAGCTCGTCATAAAAACAAAGGAAATCATGTAAATACAAAACAATACAAATTATAAATACAATTAAATAAAAAATAAATTTTAAGATGCATTTCAAAACAAGAAAATCAATACACAAACCAACTGAGCTTCGAGTTACTCGTGGCCCGTTTCCTTTCCTGAACGCAACTCTGCTGAATTGGTTAAGATTAGTGAGACGTTAGAAGCGGTGACTGGAGTGGTAAAGGTTTTTACAGAAAAAAGGAAGTCCAGCTCAGGCTTGGGGTAGTGGGAGTAGTAGTTCAAAAAACAAAAACAAATGTAAAAAAATTACATTCAAAATAAAAAAAATAGGATTTATTAATGAATATGGTAAAAAGAAGCTCTGCCATGTGAAAGTTCACCGGCTCATGTAAAAAAAAATTAAAAATTTGAAAAGGTGAATATGTTGATTTGCTGTCGCTTGCCTTCAGCAAAGGGTTTTCACAGAGCAGAGAGTGATAAGGACGAGGAAAAGTGTAGATTGATCCCATGTGATTTTAATAACTGACTGCAAGCATTTTGTATTTTCTCAGCCGTACTGGGAAAGAAGAAGCAAAATTATGTAGTGGACTTTTCCCAACATGAGGAAGTTACATTAGAGGCTTTGAAGAATAGTGCGGATTAGCTTGCTTAACTATGAGGAACTTTGCAGACAAAGACTGGTTGTCCACTCTTCCCTGAAATGGGGAATGAAGGGTGTTGGTATTTGGTTGAATCTAATTTTGCCTCAGAGATTGCCTGTTGAACCAGCGACCAAGGTTGGCACTTCTAGCACAGAAGAAGTGATGAGAAAAAAAAAAAAAGGCCTAAGTTGGGTATTTAATGAAGGGCATTATAAATGGCCCAATACATGTACATTTTAGCAGGATCCAGTCAGGGAAAAGACCAGTTTTAAAAGGCATGGTTGCCAGTGCAGCTTGAAAAAGGCTTCTTCCTTATTTTCAGGTGTACCCAAGCAGGGAACGAGTTAAGTTATTGCTTCAAGGTATTGTAGGTTTGAAGATTCCAATGTTTTCCAGTTCAGGTTGCTCAGTTGTTCAGAATTTAAAATCTGTTTTGCAGGATGTTGCATCTGTCAGCAGGAAATGGCAAAAGGAGTTAACATTAGGTAGAATAATGGGTCCTTTTGGCCTCCCTCCTTTTGCTAATTTTCACCTTTCTCCTTTGGGTTTTAAATCCTAGTAAGAGACTGGGTCATTCAGGCTAATTTCAGTGTCCTATGCATATTCTGATGAGGCACTCGGATGGGTAAGTGAATTTGAAACGGGTGCAATGATGGCTAAGGTGGACATTGAGTCAGCATTTTAGGCTATTGCCAGTGCATCCCTCAGCAAAAAATTAATTTTGATGGATTTTTACCAATGGGTTGCTCAATTTCCTGTTTTTATTTAGAAGCTTTTCTTTGTTGTTAATGTTGAGACCGGTTTATATTCTATTGTACATTATCTGGACCGTGCTTCCCCAGGCTCTGCCCCTCAGCCTATTTAATTCATAAAATTGTGGGGGTTGTGGTTCGGCAGCCTTCTTTGGGGCCTGGGTTTGGGGAGGCCTGATCTAGATGATTTTGTTAATTGGTCCTGGTTCAGGTTCAGAATGTGTTATGTTAAAGTTTTCTGCAGTATAGCCGGATGGTTTGGTATTCCGTTAGCAGTGGAGAAGACCGCGTCAAGGACATGTATTCAATTCTTCGGGATAATAATTGACTGTTGCTTTTGAATGTAAGCTGCCAGCAAAAGATTGATCAGTTTAAAAAATTAAAAATCAAAGCAACGGTAAAGCAGTTTCACTCGTTATTAGGCCTGTCATTTGCAGGTTGTATTATGCATGTTTTTTGAAGGCGAATGGGCTTTGGCTTGTGTAAACAGAAATCAATTCATAGTTTTGTAAGGATTTCTACAGAAATTAAAGAAGACTTAAAAGTTTGGGATCAATTATTACAAGAATACAATGGCTGTTTATTATAGCAAATGGAATTTCAGGATAATGAAGCTTTAGGATTATTTGTGGATGTCGCAGGGTCAGTTAGTTTTGGCATATTCTGGAACAAAAAAAAAAATGTACCTTCACGCAGTGGCCAGATGAATGGATGGAGCAAGGGTTAACCACGAATTTAACCCCTGCTGGAACGGTTACCAATTGAATCAGCTATTTAGTCAAGGAACTGCAGAGTAAACTAATTTGTTCCTCTGTGACAATAAGTCGGTGGTACATCTCATTAATTCAATGCATTCTAAAGGTGGCTTTGTAATTTTAAACATAATATTGGGTTGAAGGCAGGGCATATTCCAGGTATTGAGAATACAATAGCTGATGCCATCCCTCGTTGTCAGCTCAGCACTTTCAGAAGTTTAGTGCCGAACACAGAAGAGGGCGTGGAATTGAAAAAAGAAAAAAAAATGCCTTTGGCAATTAATCTGGACAAGTTGATCCAGTAGGTGATAATATAGAAGCTGCATTCTCTTTTGTGCTTTAAATGTATTAATAATGGTATTTCTAAACACCATCTCCAGACGCTTAGCAGGTGTAACATAATTTTGCAGCTTTTAGGTAAGCTGGCTTACCTAAAATAACAACTGTTTAATCACAAATGCATTCCCTACTGTTATAAGGTTATTTTAAAGGGGTTTGAGTTGCTGACGGTAGGCGTCCCATAGCTTATTCAGTGTTAGGAGATTTGCTTGATGCTTAAACTCTGTTATTTTAATTCAAAGTATATTTGTTTTCCACAGCATTTAGGATCAGTGAGTTGGTTTCTTTCAGTAGATTCAGACTGCCAGGTTTACAGTTTAAAGGGACACTATAGTCACCAGAACAACTACAGCTTATTGAATTTGTTCTGGTGAGTAGAATCATTACCTTCAGGCTTTTTGCTGTAAACACTGTCTTTTCAGAGAAAATTCATTGTTTACATAACTTCACTGGCCACTCCTTAGATATCTGTTAGATATCCTTCCTGGATCATGGCTGCCTAAAATGCATCCAAACAATCAGTATCTCCTCCCTCTGTATGCAGACACTGAACTTTCCTCATAGAGATTCATTGATTTAAGTCATCTCTATGAGGAGATGCTGATTGGCCAGGGCTGTGTTTGAATTGTGCTGGCTCTGCCCCTGATCTGCCTCCTTGTCAGTCTCAGCCAATCCTATGGGTAAGCATTGCGATTGGATCAGGCTACCACTTCTGATGATGTCAGCAGACGGCTTGTTTTTCTAAGTCAAACAGCATGCAGAGTTACAGCTTCAGGCTTGAATACAGTAAGAGTTTGCTATATTTATGGAGGCATGAGGGGCCCAGGTGGGCTAGATGGGGGTTTTAACACTATAGTGATCCTTTAAGAATATTGTTATAAAGGATTCACATATACATATCTCAGGCTCTCCTCTATCACATTTTCAATTCAAGAGGGTTTTGCAGTTATGGTTCGAAAGGCTTGGTTATTAAGGCATATTTGCCAACACATTCTTTCAGATTTGGGGCAGAAACGGAAGCGGCTAAATTAGGTTTTGAAACAGAGGCAATTAAAAAGATTGGAAGGTGGGAGTACATTTTTTTTAAAGTTATATGTGAGAGATGACATGATATAATGTTTTCTTTCCTCCTTTCACATCTTATTTCTTCAGTTATCGTAACAAATGTTTGGGTTCTAGGTCATTCTTTGTGAAACGGGCCATGCAAAGAGCAGCAGCAAGGATATATGGCCTGAATTTGGACATCAATTGTGATGATGTCACACTATATTGGAGAGGTGTAGGCGGTGTGCAAATTAATCAGTTAATGGAAATCAGATTAGAGTGCGCATCAACTGGCCTGCTTCAGATATTTTAATAAGTCATATAGGGGGTCATGAAATCGGTGTTAAATCCGTTCGGTTCTGACATAATGTTTAAAGTGTTAGTTTGGAATTGAGAAAGTTATTCCATTACACCGTTCTAATTTGGTCAGAGATGGTACAGCGCTGGTGATGGCTAGTAATCCAAGAGTTAAAGACACGGGTTAGAGTGCATAAAGAATTAAAATTAGCAATGTCAAGATTTTGCCTTGTTTTCGCACAGGCATTTAGAATTGGATCAGAAAGAAGAGGTTCTGCTTAGTAAGGACCAGGTTCATTTGTCATATCGGTCTGGATATTTTAATGTGGATTTGCGAAACATGATAGAAAGGGCTACCCCAGCTGAGGCAAAGTCATCCTCAGGTTCAAGTTCTAAGGAAGGATATGTGTTAAATGGTTGTATATAAAAGGCGGTCAAGTTAGCTATGACTGACTGGCAATTAAGTGATGGTGAAAGTTAAAGTTTTGGAAGTAAAGTGAAGTGTTTATGTGAATATGTTACCGTTATCAAGTTATGGTGGTATGTGAGTGTTTATTGTGTGGTCTAAATTATTTATGCTAAATATTGCCTACCACACATATAACCATCTAAACTTTACCTAAAAAAAACAGACACTATAGACACCCAGACCACTTCAGCTCATTGAAAGTAGTCTGGTTAATGTTCCTATTGCACTTAGTGCTGCAATGTTCAACACTGCAGTTCCAGAGATACTGTAATGTTTACATTGCAGCACTAAGTCTGCCCTCCGTGCCTGTCTACCAGACAGCCACTAGAGAGCTTCCTGCATCGTTACAGACTTTTGTCATGAGGACTTCCAGCATCAGATTTTCCCCCATAGGAAAGCATTGCTTCAGCGCAACTGGCCAGCATTGAAGACAGGGCTAAGGCACAACATTTAAGAACACGCAGTGTCCCTAACTCCATCTCACAAAATTGATCCACTACATCCGGAGGCTTATTGCTATTCTTACTGCCGCAAAAACAGGCCAAACAGCTGGTGTAGATGCCTGCTTCTGTCTTCCAAAGGCTGCCAAAGCACCCCAAGACGCATCTACTAATATTTTACTCAAATTTGTGCTGACTGAGGGGTCCTCATGGGCACTGCAAGAGGCTCTCCTACAGTACCCTTTGCGGGATCATGCCTTTTATAGAGACATTTCTAGAAGCATCCTCACATGGCGGAGGTCATTCCGACAAGTTACCACAACTACAATGTGAGCACTCCATCCCATACAAGTAGGGCCGACACCCACTGATAGCAGACAAGGCCAGGGATGACGTACATTGTGTCACACATCTCGGAGACACCAGTCTTCCTCCAGTCCCTAGGCCTACCAGCAGAGCTTATTTGGAAGGATGCACAACCACCTTGGACTGTAGAGAGAATTACTCGTTTTGTGCCTACAGATTCTCCTACTTAACACCTAAGGCTGCTATAAGGGTCCTAAACATTACCGTTTAGATCTTTATAGTTTTGTTTTGTTGTACACAATGTTTACCTTACACTCTGGCTCACACTTTGGTTTAGCTATCATACCTCTCCTCAAGTTACTTTCAAATGTGTCATGATGCCCTTTTATTGACGTGAGCACTCAACTACGCTTTCAGCTTAAAGGGACACTTCAGGCACCCAGACCACTTTAGCCCATTGAAGTGATCTGGTTGCCAAATCCTATCACCCTTAACACAGAGCATGTAATTATTGCAGTTTTCATGAACTGCAATAATTACCTGCTAGGGTTGACTCCTCCTCCAGTGGCTGTCTACCAGACACCCACTAGAGGGACTTCCAGGTGCTTAGACGACTTTTGGTTGTCTAAATGAAGCTGGACGTCCTCACACTATGCAAGAGGACTTCCAGAGTCGCCAGAATCCCCATAGGAAAGCATGGAATAATGCTTTCCTATGGAGAAATCCTAATGCAAGTGCAGCCATTGCCGTGCATGCGGTCTCCCCTGCCAGCTGCGCGGGAGGAACCAGCACTGAGGGACATCAGCGCTGGACTCAGGTAAGTGACAGAAGCGGTGGGCCTTGTGACTATGTCTAGTTCGCAGTCACACAATGCTTTACACCAGTCCCCCGCTCATTTATCTTACGTGCAGTCATCATATATTTAAAAATGGGTTAATACTACAACTGTGCTATTGTGATTGCTGTGCTTTTTATATTTGCAGTTACATGTTCACTCTACACGTGATGTAAACGCTGATTGCAAAAATGATAAAAAAAAAAAAATTACAAACTTTTTTTAAATAAAGAATGTTAGTTTTCTTGCATCTATATCTCTCACTCTATCTCTATATCTATATCTCTCAAGGGCTTGCACTCCTGGTGTAATCCTGTGGTGCCCAGTGCAGGTCTGGCAAGGATCATGTAGACATAGCAGAAATGACCGCACTCCAAGGACTTTATAGAGATTTTCAAATAAAATTTAACTTTTATCCAATCCATTTAAAAAGTCGACGTTTCAGCTCCCACATGTTTTGTCCTGATGAAAGCTCCATGTGGGAGCTGAAACGTTGACTTTTAAAATGGATTTAATAAAAGTTAAATTTTATTTGAAAATCTCTATAAAGTCCCTGGACTGCGGTAATTTCGGATATAGATATAGATATATATATCCGAAATGACCGCACTCCAGGGACTTTATAGAGATTTTCAAATAAAATTTAACTTTTATTAAATCCATTTTAAAAGTCAACGTTTCAGCTCCCACATGGAGCTTTCATCAGGACAAAACATGTGGGAGCTGAAACGTCGACTTTTTAAATGGATTGGATAAAAGTTAAATTTTATTTGAAAATCTCTATAAAGTCCTTGGAGTGCGGTAATTTCGGATATAGAGATATATATATATATATATATATATATATATATAATTAATTGCTGTGTGTTGTAGAAATAGGATTGGTACAGGGTGAAACCCTGTCGATGTCTTTACGCACAAAAGGTCTTGAAAATATGCACCATTTGCAAAAGGCCAGCATTTTAGAAACCACGACAGGAGGTAGTGTAGATGCCTATTGTGAAGTCTAGTGGAGGATCCAGAGGCTTGGCAAACTATAGTAGATTTCGCATCATAATTTTCTACAGCTCAATAAAAATATCCAATGTATTTGCAGTACGGTTTGAAAAGATAATTTTTCATAGATATTAGAACAATCTAGAATATTTTTGATCATTTACACTGTGTGCAAAATTATTAGGCAAATGAGTATTTTGACCACATCATCCTCTTTATGCATGTTGTCTTACTCCAAGCTGTATAGGCTCGAAAGCCTACTACCAATTAAGCATATTAGGTGATGTGCATCTCTGTAATGAGAAGGGGTGTGGTCTAATGACATCAACACCCTATATCAGGTGTGCATAATTATTAGGCAACCTCCTTTCCTTTGGCAAAATTGGTCAAAAGAAGGACTTGACAGGCTCAGAAAAGTAAAAAATAGTGAGATATCTTGCAGAGGGATGCAGCACTCTTAAAATTGCAAAGCTTCTGAAGCGTGATCATCGAACAATCAAGCGTTTCATTCAAAATAGTCAACAGGGTCGCAAGAAGCGTGTGGAGAAACCAAGGCGCAAAATAACTGCCCATGAACTGAGAAAAGTCAAGCGTGCAGCTGCCAAGATGCCACTTGCCACCAGTTTGGCCATATTTCAGAGCTGCAACATCACTGGAGTGCCCAAAAGCACAAGGTGTGCAATACTCAGAGACATGGCCAAGGTAAGAAAGGCTGAAAGACGACCACCACTGAACAAGACACACAAGCTGAAACGTCAAGACTGGGCCAAGAAATATCTCAAGACTGATTTTTCTAAGGTTTTATGGACTGATGAAATGAGAGTGAGTCTTGATGGGCCAGATGGATGGATTGGTAAAGGGCAGAGAGCTCCAGTTCGACTCAGACGCCAGCAAGGTGGAGGTGGAGTACTGGTTTGGGCTGGTATCATCAAAGATGAGCTTTTGGGGCCTTTTCGGGTTGAGGATGGAGTCAAGCTCAACTCCCAGTTTCTGGAAGACACCTTCTTCAAGCAGTGGTACAGGAAGAAGTCTGCATCCTTCAAGAAAAACATGATTTTCGTGCAGGACAATGCTCCATCACACGCGTCCAAGTACTCCACAGCGTGGCTGGCAAGAAAGGGTATAAAAGAAGAAAATCTAATGACATGGCCTCCTTGTTCACCTGATCTGAACCCCATTGAGAACCTGTGGTCCATCATCAAATGTGAGATTTACAAGGAGGGAAAACAGTACACCTCTCTGAACAGTGTCTGTCTGGGAGGCTGTGGTTGCTGCTGCACGCAATGTTGATGGTGAACAGATCAAAACACTGACAGAATCCATGGATGGCAGGCTTTTGAGTGTCCTTGCAAAGAAAGGTGGCTATATTGGTCACTGATTTGTTTTTGAATGTCAGAAATGTATATTTGTGAATGTTGAGATGTTATATTGGTTTCACTGGTAAAAATAAATAATTGAAATGGGTATATATTTGTTTTTTGTTACGTTGCCTAATAATTATGCACAGTAATAGTCACCTGCACACACAGATATCCCCCTAAAATAGCTATAACTAAAAACAAACTAAAAACTAACTACTTCCAAAAATATTCAGCTTTGATATTAATGAGTTTTTTGGGTTCATTGAGAACATGGTTGTTGTTCAATAATAAAATTAATCCTCAAAAATACAACTTGCCTAATAATTCTGCACTCCCTGTATTTTCAGCAGTGCTATGCATTGTGATATTGGTTTAATGGGTGTTTTTATTCATGTTGTGCAGTAGACATTAGAAACAATGCCTTAATGCTATCAGAAACAGCAGGCTAGTGTCTAATTGCAATCTCTCTTTTTCTACTTTGACAGTAGTATATCATCGTAAAAGACACATACCCTTGAGAATTGTACTAGAAACAATCATTACATGAAATTATGATGGTAATGTATAAACAAACGCATAGCTTCCCCTGAGAGGCTAGGATATTGCTTACTTGTGAGTGAGAATGTAAAACCAGTGTAGTATAAACCGAGACGGTATTGTACACCCTAATCAATGAACACTGCTCAATGGTGGACAGATTTTAACATGGTAAAAAATTCCTTACCTAGTTGGCTAAATGGGAGCCCACATCATTTGCAATTCTTAAAATAAATCTGTTAGCGTAATTAAAATTGGCATAAAATTTGTATGGAAAAAAATAAAATCACAGCCTACTTGATAGAAATGCAACACAGATAAATCTGGGAAGCTTCAACCCTTGAAACACTACAAGCAACATAAGTTGTGTCTGATGTCTGAAGTGCCACTAGTGTTAACTGTAAGTAGTCAAACTATTTTATAACAGTTTGACTTCTTACTTGGGGACTGCGCCCTGCCTTCATCACTAACAGGCGATTACTCTCAGCCAATCAGCTAAGTCTTGCACTGCAAGGCTAAGCTCAGGAAAGCCAACACAAGTTCCCACTTAGGACCAGTATAAGAAGCGGACAAATGGAGCAGAGCCCTACTTACCCGAGGTAAGAAGTCAAACCATAAAAGCATTTAAAAATACTTACAATGGGTACAAGGGAGCTGTAGGGGGTTATGATGCTCGGGGTGGGTTTTTTTATATGCCAGTCACCAAACTCTCAGCTGCAGTAGTTTGTACTTTTTTTTTTTTATCTATATAGGTTCAATATTTTTGATTCTCTGTGTGACGAAGTGCCCTTTGCCACTTGTACCTGGAGGGGACTACTGGCTAGCCTCCTGCCTTCCGACTATGGCCCCTGTGCTGATAGCTGTATTTTACCCTGCAGAAAGGTTTATTTGTGTATTTCTGCCAGGGTGTTCGGGACTTGCATTATGTGAGTTGTGCTACCCCAGATAGCTATGCCATTGTATGTATGTGATCTGAGTGCCATTCGGTAATAATGTGCACTCAGATCTAAGCTATCTGGGGATATATTGCATGTATATGTTTTATGTAGTAATTGTAACATTGTGTAATTTTAGGTCTTTTTGTAACCATGTGGTTAATGGAGTCTTGCCTCTGTCCTGGGAGATAATTGGGAAGTAATAAAATTATCTCCAGGATAGAGAGGAGGGATTGTGATGTCACTGTGGGAGTGTTTTGTTTGTATTGTCTGTAATTGGCTAATATCCAATATGTGTCCCATTGTTCCATCAGGTCCCCTAGGGGAGTGTCCACCTGGTGGACACTTGCATAAATACCAGGCAGGTAGCCCTCAATAAACCAGACCTACTTTCACCTTTCTTGAAGCCTTGGCTCATGCTTGGGGGAAGGGATACCTACACTCTGGGGATTGCTATAATCGCTTACTCCCCAGAGTAAGCTCTTGCAATAGCTTGATTTGTTCCTGCTACGCTCTCTGGATTTAGGAGAGGTTCACCCACTGGGAGCTGGATCCTGGTCGTGGATCCAGGGTGGGTGAGAGACGGCAAGACCCAGGCGCAGCTGCATCACTGGAAGTGGGGTCCGCAGTGCTGATGGTGTTGGTTGGAGTGCTCGGAGTCCTCGGCAAGCGCTAGGAGCATCGATTGGCGGAGGTACTCGGTCAGAGGGCCAGCGGTCCGTCACACTCTGTATTTTTGTATGTTAATCTTTGACTTGTGAAAATAAAATGAAAAGGACATTTAAAAAAGTTAAAGCGATGTGGGGAGACGGAGCTAGCTGCAGATCGGAGTAGACGCATCTTGCTGAGCTCTGTGCTATTTACCCACGAGATACACGGTTTTGTGGCGGAAATTGGGTACTCACCGGTGTGAACATTGGACTCATATGCTGGGGAACCACTATGGGTCGGAAAACAAAAACATCCAGAGCTGAAAAGGGCCCAACTAGTAGGGATATAGGCGATCTCTTGCGGAGCTCAGAGAGGGCCTCGTGGGAGAAAATGTCGTTGGGAGATGAAGTCTCCTCGTATTCCTCTAGAAACACCTCTTTTGATCCTGGAGACGGGGCTGCTTTAGGCCCACAACCCAAAGCAACAACAGCTGGGGAACCAGTCACAGTAGATTTGCTCAAACAGATGATGGTTTAACTTCACCAAAATATAACTGCGGATATGGCCTACTTCAAGGACGCCGTTGAAAGTACCAACACAAGCTCTCCCTCCTAGAGGCCTCTGATAGTACCCAAGACACCCACCTCACCATGGTGGAACAAAACATGGCTCTTCTCCAAAGTCAGCAACACTGTGCAAATGAGAAGATCGAGGTACTAGAGGAACAAACAAGGAAATATAATCTGAAGATTCGGGGGATCCCGGATATCAGACTTGTTGACCTACCTCATTTCCTCAGGCACTTGATCGTAACTCTGCTACCGCCTAAACAGACGAAACCCTTGAAGCTTGATGGGTTTTTCAGACTGCCGAAACCGGCAAATGCACCTGCCACAGCTACAGCAGACCCGATTATCAGATTCCAGTTCCTACAGGACAAAACAACTGCTAGCGGCTGCCCGAGGGAAAACCCCTCTCACCTTTGAAAGCACCAATCTCACGCTGTTCCAGGATCTTACACAGGACACTATAGTCTGGCGAAAATCGCTCCAACCACAATTGCAACACCTACGCGCTGGAATATCCCATACCGCTGGGGGTGCCAAGACTCCTTCTGTTCTCAAACGAGGGGGCTACACAGAGCCTGGAACTCGATTCCCTCTTGACTACTCTGGGCCTGAAGGCACAGCAGCAGAACAAAGGGACGGGCCTGAAGTACTTGGATCCATCTACAGCGGCACACTTTGTACCCAGACCGAGCCAACGCACCTTATTAGGGGGAGCCACCACCTGAAAGCCCTGTGAGGCTGTCCCATGCTCCACCACTGTCAACTAGAACTATTTGGCTGATTTATTTCAAATATATTTAAAGTGACATATCTTTTTTATCATTAAGGTGCTATACCTTGTGGTTTATACATATAGTAAGGATTGTTTAATCTAAATGTACAGTACATATCATAGAGACATATCACGTTATGCACTTTAATGTATATAGAAACATAATTCACTTTTCAGCACTTTAATGTAGATAATGAGAATGCATCACTTTAACTTTTTTCACTTTAAGCACTTTCATGTACATAAACAGCAAATGTGTCACTTTAAGAGATAGTAAAGCACTTTAATGTACATATATATATATAAAAACAGGGGAGTCACTTTAAGAGACGAAAAAGCACTTTATTGTACATATAGATCACTTCTGGGCACTTTAATGTATATAACAGCAAGAGTATCACTTTATGGGACATAAAAAGTATTTCTAGGAATAGAAAACAGACGATATTGATAAGCACTTCATTGTATAATTAAAACACATGGTCACTTTATAATAAACCACGAGGTATAGCCGCTTAATGATAAAAAAAGATATGTCACTTTAAATATATTAAATATATCAGCAAAATAATTTTTCAGAACTACTTGCAAAAATGTATATCTACATAGCTTATTGTCTATTTGATTTAAGAGTATTTGTTATATATCATTGAATATGGATAAATCTGTAACTGATAAGACCTCTGATAAACTAACAGTAATGGTTGTGTTTTAAATATCTTAAATTGTTAGGATTATATAAATTTTTCCCTGAATGGTTGTGTGTATGCTATTAGATCGGTGTATAGAGGGAACTTGTTTACCCGGTTGCCGGGGAGCCTGCAGAGGCATCGGGTAACCCTGGCAACGAATGGTGACGTCATTACGCTACTTCAGGGTAGCAGCATGCGCAGATGGGCTTGAGGGACGCCGAGGAGGAGTGATCGCAATACAGGTGGCAAGTGATTTATTGATTTGTTTAGCTATATAAGCGTGTTAGTTATGAAATGTATTGGTGCTGAATTGATCCTGATTAAAGCCACGGACGTTGGCTGAAACGTTGATCGGATTTTAAAGAGATTAAATAAAGGAATCTTTTAAAGAAAACAAGACTGAGTGCAAGCCTTTAAATATTTATATATCATAACTTCATTCTAAGTGTATTTTAATACTAATATATGTACTTATATTAACATATATGTAACACACACACAAACATATAATTAATTTTAACATGTCTAATAATATTGTTTACTTTCCCACCAGCAGGGGGACTGTCTGACAGCCCAGACAGTGCCTCTGCAGGCAGATCCACAGCCAGCTATGGCAAAGAGTGATCACATGGCCCCCGGGGGCCTGATTTGCCATGGGAGGGCTGCCTGGGCTGTCAGGCAGTCATCCCGAAGAGGATCGCGGCGGAGGTAAGTACCCCGGACCTCCTGGGGGCTTAAGTCGTTACGGCGTTCTATGCCGCCACAACTGCTTTAAAGCCCATTATAATGGGGACGGCATAGAACGTTACGGGGTTAAGGTTAAACAAAACAACTTTAGGAGTTAATCACTTTGTTTATGCAAACCTAGTCACACCTCTCTCCATCTGACTTAAAAAGCCTTCATGAGTCATCTAATGTTTACACTTCCTTTATTGTAAATTCTGTTTCATTTAGAATTTCTATCACCTGCTCTGTTAATAGCTTGCCAGACCATGCTGGAGGCTCCTGTATGCAATTAAAGTTCAGTTTACAGAGCAGGAGATAAAAATGTTAAAGTAAGTTACATTTTGTTTTCATGTGGAATGTGTTAGTAACTTCAGAGGCATGATCTATACACCAAAACTGCTTCACCAAGCTAAAATGGTTTTGGTGACTATAGTGTCCCTTTAAGTTGACCTAATCATCCACACCGTAGGTAAAAGCAGAACTTCATGACAGCAGGACACTTGTGGCGTTTTACGGCTGCTCTTCAGCAGCATGGGCAGTTACCCTAACATTTTGGCAAGATAGAATGCCTTTTTTTACAGCCATTACATTTAGATTTACTTTTTTTGAATAGTGTGCATCCTTTAGATAGAGTTATATGGAGTGTTTTCTAAGATTTGTATTTCTCCAAACAGTTTGCCTTCCTACAGTGTATTGTTTTAAAGATAGTATGGGGGTAAATGTTATGGTTAAGGTACTATGGGGATTCAAGTGTTTAGTGGTACTGAAATGTGTTTGGATAATGTAGGGATTAATGTGTAGAGTACATTGCTTTACAGGAAGGTCAGCACTGGAATATACATGTCTTGGGGCTGCCTAAGACTAGTGGCAGTTGACGTCCTGAGTGGTAGCCATTTCATAGTTGTGTGGGACACGTGTCTTGGTCTGTCCAAGATGGAGGCTCTCAGAATGCTCAGAGTAGGTCCGTACATTACCACCTGTTTATTAAGAAGAATTACACTGTTGAGGTCATCACTTATGCAACAGAGCACCATTCCAACTCCCCACTATCTAATTTAGCCCTGGCGAATGAGGAGTGACCCACCAGGTTTGCAATGGTAAGTAACTTTAAAGCCTGGCTAGTGGTGTAGGACTAGAAATGTTACACCCTGCAGTATGGGAGTCTAAATATGAAATTCCCTTTTCAATAACAGGCAGATCATGTGTAATATATAAGGTATTGCACATACATTTATTATCTAGATTACCTGAATGCATCTCAGTTTGCAATAAAATGCACTTAATTAGCCATAGAAAGAATGTGCAAATGTTCGTTTATACGGGCTGTAAAGTATTTACTATAATCTTACTGCAGAAAATAAAAACTCTTACCTTGGTTGGCGTTTCCATTTCAGCTCATTTCCAGTTATCCATGATTGCTGCCATAAGCACACTGTCTTCACCTTGGGAACACAAAACAAGAAATCCTTACTATTAATATTTCATTCATGCACTGTTCATTTGTGAACACGGTGATCAATGAACACTAAAAGCATTTGCTTCCTGTCTGTTTCTCTTATATGTCTGTAGCTCCCTTTCATTCAGCTAAACGCAGGAATTGCATATACGGTATTTCACAACATTACACAGGGCTTGTTGACTACCGAATCATGATAAGTACCACTGCCTATATATACACATTAACATCTGAATATCAAACCAATGCAAGAATGTAGTAATTCATCCCAACTAGTACCTACGTTACATCATTCAAGTAAACTAATGTACATGCTAACAAGATACATTAATATCTTATCAGTAGATATTCTTGGTAAATTTTTCTGGTCCACTTTTGTTGTAAAACTGAAAAACTACAATATTTGATGTAAGAACCAACTTAAACTGTAAGTTATTCATTTAGCTAGCACAGTCATTATCATTTGTAATGCTCCATGTTTGTAGCAGTAAACACACTACATACTCAGATCACTCTTGTCCACGCTGGGAGAGTAAAAATTGCTTCTATTTTAGATCTGGCATAAAGTAGGACCTCCCAACGATGACAATGGGGTTCACGGACGGTGTGGCAGGCTTATGCAATATATGATCATATACTGTAACTAAACCCCCATTATTTTATGCCTAGGTATTTTTAAATAAAACTATTACATTCCGTGATATAAATTGTATGTTTAAAGACAATTTGAGGTTCCTGTCTGAGAACCCAGGCAGAAAGTCCAGAGAATGTTATTTGCAAGCCCTATATTTAACCCGGTTACTTTCCAAAATTCCATAAAACCTGTACACGGGGAATACTGTTGTACTCATGACACTTTACTGAACACTAATATGAGTGTTTAAAAGCAGTAAAACGTATCATGACGATATCATCAGTGAAACTGCCGTTTGTCTGTGGAAAAAAAATCAAAAATCAAATATGAATGCTAGATTTGGCCAGGGTTTTTAGTGGCTACTAAAAAAAGACTGAATATACCCAATTTTGAATACCCTGTGTTGTCTACTTTTGCAGATGGCATGCCATGATAGGGTCAATTTTTATTCCTTGGCTGCCATACAATCTCAAAGGCAAGATAACCGATCTGCCTTACAATGTGTAAAAACTGAAAAGGGGAAAGCCATATATTTGGCCCTACAAGTTTCCAAAACCCCATAAAACCTGTACATGGGGGGTACTGTTGTACTCAGAAATTGCTGAACACAAATGCGTGTACTTTATTGCCATAAGAGCAAACTATATAGGACAGTCACAGTTAAAAGGATTTTATTCATATACAATTATGTTTCATATATAAATATTTGATGTAAAATAAAAGTCCTGTTTCACCTGATATATAATAAGTGTGGG
This sequence comes from Pelobates fuscus, assembly GCF_036172605.1. Taxonomy (NCBI): domain Eukaryota; kingdom Metazoa; phylum Chordata; class Amphibia; order Anura; family Pelobatidae; genus Pelobates; species Pelobates fuscus. The sequence goes on along the minus strand of NC_086318.1, from coordinate 177,289,349 downwards.
TCCACTTAATATGAAGGATGTAAAAATATGGTTGAACAGAGATCTAGTCAAAATCCAGCTCTTGTTTTGATCAGAATTTGTAAAATTGCCTTCGTCCTTAATGGGTTAATTGGATCTGAAAAGGTATAAAGCCAACAGTATACCTTCCTTTTTATGTTATGTAAACCTATGACACTGGATATGAATGTATCTTATGTGACCATGTTGTACATACTGTACTCTCTTTAAAGAAACACACCATAATCACTACTGCTTGGATTGTTCCCTGAAAGTGCGCGAGGAGAAAAAAAAATTATATAGATTTACAAACACTCTTTACAAAAAGCAGCCTTCAAACAATGTAGGATAATATACACTATTGATGTAGCCAGGGTACAATGCATACAACACTCAGAAACTGCAAAACACTGTTTTTACAATTATTTTGATTCTAAAGCAGTCCTATGTGCTGTAGAATGAAAGTTAGACTAGTTTACTTAATGTTTAGGGAGACCAGGAAGAGCTCTGCAGAAAATAGCCTTTTATATGTATTAAGATATCAGTGATGACACAGCCACATGATGTTCAGAGCTGTTTTGGCTCATTTTATAAGTAGGTCGATAAAGACAGGAGTATTTCCTGAAAGAGGCTTACATTAATAGATAGTATTATTGCTAGTTACAGAACAGATCTGTGTACATTATTACTGTAGCCCAACACACAGTGAACTTCCTTACAAACACTAATACACCGAGGAAATAGATATACAAATAATTCTATAGTTACAGTTGTGATTTCCTGAAGAAAAGTTTACGTTTTTTACTGAAAAGAAAAACAAAATTGGCAAAAAAAAAAAAAAAAAAGGAAAAACAAAACAAATTATCATAATCTTTTATGGACACTATAGGATCAGGAAAACATGTTTGTGTTCCTGATGTTATAGTGTTATAAATATAGTAAAATATTACTTTATTCAATTCTGCAGCTGCTGACTCTGCCCCTTATCTGCCTGCTTGGCTGACATCATCAGAAGTGATTCTCTGAGCCAATCACAATGCTTTCCCATAGGATTGGCTGAGACTGTCAAGGAGGCAAATGAGGGGCAGAGGCAGCACAAGTCATACACAGCCCTGGCCAATCAGCATCTCCATGAGGAAAGTTCAGTGTATCAGTGCAGAGGGTTGAGACACTGAATGGCAGTGCTGCACAGTGTGCAGCACAGCCCGAGGAGGCACCTCTAACAGCCATCTGAGGACTGGCCAATGGCAGTATTCCTAGGCTGTAATGTAAACACTGCATTTTCTCTGAAAAGACAGTGTTTACTGCAAAAATCCTGAAGCAAATGATTATACTCACTAGAACAAATACAATAAGCTGTAGTTGTTCTGGTGCCTATAGTGTCCCTTTAAATAGTTCTATTATTGGTATGGAACATATCAGCTATGAAGAAAGGTTAACAAATTTAAACCTATTTAGTTTAGAAAAACATCGCCTGAGAGGGGATATGATAACATTATACAAATATATTCGAGGCCAATACAAACCATTGTGTGGAAATCTATTCACAAACCGGACTTTACATAGGACACGAGGTCATGCGTTTAGACTAGAAGAAAGAAGATTTCGTCTAAGGCAAAGGAAAGTTTTTTTTACTGTAAGAACAATCAGGATGTGGAATTCTCTGCCTGAAGAAGTGGTTTTATCAGAGTCCATACAGATGTTCAAACAGCTACTAGATGCATACTTGCAAAAACAGAATATTCAAGGATATAATCTTTCAATGTAGGGTAATAACTGCTTGATCCAAGGATAAATCTGATTGCCATTCTGGGGTCAAGAAGGAATTTTTTTCCTAGCTTGTTGCAAAATTGGAAGTGCTTCAAACTGGGTTTTTTTTTGCCTTCTTTTGGATCAACAGCAAACAACATATGTGAGGAAGGCTGAACTTGATGGACGCAAGTCTCTTTTCAGCTATGTAACTATGTATGAACATATCAATCTGTGTGTGTAAAAAAAAAAAATACCCAAATTTTACATGGCACACCTAAAATTGAAGTTTCTCTATTTGTCCAAGGGTGAGACAGTTCTGAGAAGGTTCCTGCAATTTACTAACAATACAGTGGAACCTCGGAATTTGAACGCTCCCTTACTCTAACAGTTCGCTATTCAAACATAAAATTTGAGAGAGAAAAAATAATGTCTCGGTACCTGAACAAAACTCCTATTAGAACAAAATCACACGGCATTAACCTCATTGGTACCTCATTAGTATGACACATTGGCCTCCTAGCACTAGAAAAAGCAAACAGAGCTCCATTCTGTCAGCAAACAGCTCCATTCTGTCAGCAAACAGCGCTGACAGGTAAAGTGAAGTTAAAGGGAAACTCCAGTGCCAGGAAAACAATCCGTTTTCCTGGCACTGCAGGTTCCCTCTCCCTCCCACCCCCCAATCCCCTGTTGCTGAAGGGGTGAAAACCCCTTCAGTAACTTACCAGAGGCAGCGACGATGTCCCACGTCGCTGCTTCTTCCGCCGCTCCTCCCTGTGATTGCGTCGGCAGGTGGGCGAGACTGATCCGGCCCACCGGCCGGGAAGACCTAATAGGAAAGCATTGAAAATGCTTTTCAATGCTTTCCTATAGGGAAATGAGCGACGCTGGAGGTTTCCTGTGCTATGATCCAGGAGAAAGCGCCCTGTAGTGGCTGTCTAGTAGACAGCCACTAGAGGTGGAGTTAACCCTGCAAGGTAATTATTGCAGTTTATAAAAAAACTGCAATAATTACACTTGCAGGGTTAACAGTAGTGGGAATTGGCACCCAGACCACTCCAATGGGCAGAAGTGGTCTGGGTGCCTGGAGTGTCCCTTTAAATGTTTATTTCAATTACATTGTGTTTATTGTTTTTTTTATGTATGTAAGGTAATATTAACCCCTTCAGGACGGAGTCAATTGTACACGTTCTGATCAAAACAAAATGTAAATAAAAACTGGAATTTGCGCTATATGTCTGTTCAACTGTTATTCACCACTTTCATATTAAGTGCACCCACACTTATTGTATATAATTTTATTCAGGAGAAACGGGGCTTTAATTTCTCATGAACTATTCATAAATAAAACAAATTAATATGAATCAAATAAAAAACTGAGAAATTAAGATTTTTAAATACAATTTGTAGTTCTGCCTGACATTTTAGCTGTAAATGTCATAATATTGTTAGCTTTTACTGCAATAAAATGCACATATTTGTATTCAGCAATGTTTCACGACTACAACAGTACCCCCCTTTAACAGGTTTTACAGTGTTTTGGAAAGTTTCAGGGTCAACTATAGCACATTCCATTTTTCGTTTTTTTTCTCATTGAAATTTGCCAGATTAGTAAGGTTACCTTTGAGACCGTGTGGTAGCCCAGGAATGAGAATTACCCCCATGATGGCATACCATTTGCAATAGTAGACAACCCAAGGTATTGCAAGTGGGGTATGTCCAGTCTTTTTTAGTAGCCACTTAGTCACAAGCACTGGCCAAATATAGCATTCATATTTGTTTTTGTGTGAAAAAAGCAAACCAAAAAAATGTGGCCAGTGTTTGTGACTAAGTGGCTACTAAAAAAGTCTGGACATACCCCACTTGCAATACCTTGGGTTCCCTACTTTTGCAAATGGCATGCCACCATGGGGAAAATTCTAATTTCTGGGCTACCACACGGTCTCATAGGCAACATTACCAAACCAGCAAATTTCAACGTGAAGAAAATGAAATGCATGCCTTATATTTGACTCTCTAACTTTCAGAAACACCATAAAACCTATACATTGGGGGGTACTGTTGTACTTGGGAGACTTCACTGAACACAAACATAAAAGTGTTTCAAAACAGTAAAACGTCTTACAACACTATCGTCAATAAAATTGACGTTCGTGTGAAAAATGCAAAAAACTTCACTTTTACTAAAAATGTCATCGTTGTAATACAATTTACCATTTTTAAACACTAATACACTTTGAGTGTGTGCCCACATCATTTTACAAATGGCTAGTTATTTGCTATCGGTCACAGTTATTTTGTGAGCAGAGGGTTATTGGATTGTCGGTCAGTGTTCATGTATGCATTGGCTCATTTCTCATTAATAAACTAAAACAATTCCGCCCATCAGTTTACCAATGTTACACTTTGGAGTGAGAGAAGCAGTTCTGACAGGAAGTGTTAGTTTGCACAATCTGAAAAATCACTATCCATTTTGATTGGAATTGGTCCACCATCATTAGGCATTGCTCTGAAGTGGAGACACTCTGAGCAGGTAATGCAACATTCTAGGAGTTGCCCTAGCAGTAACAAGCATTATCCTCATGTGCATGATGGTTATTGTAGAACAGCTCCTTGCATATTCAAAGGATAATTACCTGTATCTATTACACCCAAGCCATCTTAAATTTAAGTAAAGGAAACATTTAAAGCAGAAATGTCACTACTGAGCTTTTTGCACAACCCAACAGACAAATAAAATGTTAGCTATTAGAAGTTACTAAAATCTCAAAAGCTTGTGTTTTTTCTTATCTTACTACATCGTCATGGTATGCAATGTAAATATTCCATATAAACTTGTCTGGTAATATTAAAGGAGTCTAAGCGTGCATGTGTTCATACAGCATCTACGTGCAGATGCTTAACCCCTTAAGGACACATGACATGTGTGACATGTCATGATTCCCTTTTATTCCAGAAGTTTGGTCCTTAAGGGGTTAAAGGACCACTCTAGTGCCAGGAAAACATACTCGTTTTCCTGGCACTAGAGTGCCCTGAGGGTGCGCCCCCACCCTCAGGGACCCCCTCCCGCCCGGCTCTGGAAAGGGGTAAGGGGTTAAAACTTACCTTTTTCCAGCGGTGGGCGGAGAGCTCTCCTCCTCCGATCCTCCTCTTCGCCTCCCCATCGGCTGAATGCGCACGCGCGGCACGAGCTGCGCGCGCATTCAGCCGGTCACATAGGAAAGCATTCATAATGCTTTCCTATGGACGCTTGCGTGCTCTCACTGTGATTTTCACAGTGACAATCACGCAAGCGCCTCTAGCGGCTGTCAGTGAGACAGCCACTAGAGGAAATAGGGGAAGGCTTAACCCATTCACAAACATAGCAGTTTCTCTGAAACTGCTATGTTTATGAAAAAATGGGTTAATCCTAGAAGGACCTGGCACCCAGACCACTTCATTAAGCTGAAGTGGTCTGGGTGCCTAGAGTGGTCCTTTAATGCATTATGTGGGAGGGGCATAGTCACCCTGAAAAAACAAATATTGCAGAGATAAGTATGGTTTATTTTAGCTCTATTGACCCCACCAGTGCTTGCAGTAAGTCTTATACTTTCCAAAAGACAAAGTCAGTTTACTCTCCATGTCTGGACAGCACTGCATTGTAAGTTAAATACATACATCAGTAAAGTGTTATTTCGAGAGCTTGATACTAATTGATGTGGTGATATAATGGCAGTTTTAAAAAAAATCCCTTGGAACACTCCGGGCACCATAACATCATTGCCAGTGGCACTCTGTACTTCCTTAAAGTCAATTGAAGAAGCTGGATGCTGCTGGTGAAAGGAAGACCCGGGGCTTAAAAACAACCTTTGAGGTTAAACCCCTTCAGGTAAGAAAATTCCAGGGACCTCTGGGCACTATACAAACTTATTTTTGATAAAGTGCCAACACAGTTATAGTTATTCTACCATAATATTGATTCAGCAGTCTATATGCACAACCCTCCAGACAGATTGTCAAGTTAACACAGAGGACAATCCTAATGAACTGATAAAATTAAAGGACCACTATAGTCACCCAAACCTCTTCATCTCAATTAAAGGACCACTCTAGGCACCCAGACGACTTCAGCTTAATGAAGTGGTCTGGGTGCCAGGTACCTCTAGGATTAACCCCTTTTTTTATAAACATAGCAGTTTCAGAGAAACTGCTATGTTTATAATGAGGGTTAATCCAGCCTCAAAAACCTCTAGTGGCTGTCTCATTGACAGCCGCTAGAGGCGCTTGCGTGCTTCTCACTGTGAAAATCACAGTGAGAGCACGCAAGCGTCCATAGGAAAGCATTGTAAATGCTTTCCTATGCGACCGGCTCAATGCGAGCGCGGCTCCTGCCGCGCATGCGCATTCAGCCGATGACGTCGCGATCAAGATGGAGAGGAGGAGGAAAGCTCCCCGCCCGGCGCTGGAAAAAGAGGTAAGTTTAACCCCTTCCTCTCTCCAGAGCCCGGCGGGAGGGGGTCCCTGAGGGTGGGGGCACCCTCAGGGTACTCTAGTGCCAGGAAAACGAGTATGTTTTCCTGGCACTAGAGTGGTCCTTTAAGTGGTCTGGGTGCTGTGTTCCTGTCCCTTTGACCCTGCATATATGTAAAGATTCCAAACTAAGCTACTGGTGTAGAGCAACTAGAGTACTAACATCACCTGAAGATGGCCTGAAAACCTTTCATAATTGGAATATTGGCACCAGACCAGAGACATTCCCCATTGCCAGCTAAAATAATTTAGGACAAAAGTGCTTTCTTGGACTTGAACACACTTGCAACGTGTCACCTGATGTACGACATGTGGACAATGGCTATGAGCTATTGCTTTTTTTACCTTGAGTGTTTCCATTCCAGGCCCTTTGACTGTTGGACTTTCTATAACAATATACTATCTCATAATCTTTTTTTTTTTGGACATTGTCATTTGCTTATTTTTTTTGGCAAGCCTAAGGTTAGCATCCTTTTTGCACCCTGATGACTGGGCCCTACACATGAGACCACAATTGTTCCAAATAATATTGGGTGTATTTTTGATACTGTACTAGCTTTCTCTCTGGTAACACAGGTGTCCCAGGAGTAATCAATGTTGTAAACTGTTTAATTTACAGATATGCAAAAGAGAACTAGGCATACAATGTAACTTGGAACAAAAACACACAAAAATATTGTTTTGACTAAGTACCTGTCTTTGTTAGACAGTCCAATAAACCACATTTACAGTAAAAGCAATGTTTCTGAATCTAATATCTATAGTACCGAAACCAAGTTCTTGCTCAAACATCTAAATCTTACATCATCTATTGGGAAAGGAAGTGCACCTGGCCCCACAACATTGCTTTAAAACCAACAAAAGGGTTCCTCTTAAAACCATGGCATTTTGCCAGCTATTAACAAGACATCAAGGTTGTCTGAGTAATAGATCTCAGGATAAGGAGGAAGGAAGCAGTTTGCAGAACAGAATGTGCATCAGACTGTCATAGCACATCACAAAAAAAAAAAAAAAGAATGGCAGAAGTTTTTACAAGGAAATTTTGACAACTTAAATCAGATATCCTGGAAATCTGTGTCTGTAATAAGAAACCAAAAGCCATTTTAAATACCAATGCTGTTTACATCAGTGGACAATAAAAAATAAATAAATAATTAAAAAAAATACTTCCGATTGTAAATCAAAAATTCAAACTGAAAGGTCAGCTATGTTTATATTTCAGCTATTTATACGTTAAAGGGAAAAACTAAGCACAATTACCAACACAGTTTGGCATAACATTTATGGTGGCAGACGTTCCCTGGCTCTGTCCCCAGTGTAAAGTCAAACTGGTTTTGGGCAGACTGACACTTGCCTGGCACCCACAGTCCTCCAATCTTCTCAATAATGCTACTGCAAAAGTTCTCAGTTCCTCAAAACGGATATAGCTTTAGCTATAGAAGGACTTGAATTATATAATGAGTTTAAACATTGAGCTAAACAATAAATTCAATATCAAAGTGTTTCACAGGCTTAGGTCAGAGAAGAAGTTTAGATTCAAAAGAACATGCCGTTTCTGTCTAATGGCAATGTTTACATTTAGACGTCTTGTGACTGTCCAACAGCTGACATCCGCTAGAGGTGCTTCCTGACTTCATTTTTCAACTTGTGAAGGATTTCACATTGGTCATTATTACACGCATCTTTATGATGCCAAAAGTGTCTAATGCCTATCTCTGACACTATGGATTCCACGATTCAGCATTAGATTGGTGGATAGTGGCAATTGCCACATATGTGCTGTGCATCGGCAATGCTTCTCTATAAGAAGAATCTGATTGGACAAGAGATCATCAGGAGTGATAACTATATTGGGCAAAGATCAGCTGCAGAGGAGACTGTTAGAAAGGCTATGTTTTATAGTTTAAATAAAAAAGGCAAAGGGTGCAATATTCTAAACACAAGAGCAACAAATCGGTTTTTATTTAATTTTTTTAGTTTGAGTTTTCTTTTAATTTTAAGAAGTGCACTGGTGGGTAGATTCAAAGGCCTGTAAAAATAAAATAAAATAGATAAAAATATAAAGCATTGCAACTAAAAGCCTGAGCACCAAATGTTTTGGAACAGGCTCCTGGTCAATTCATTTGTTAGGAACATGCTGATCAAGTAGAGAAAGTGTGAGTGTAGAGAATGTGCACTCTCGCCCATAGCTTGGAATTTTAGAAGCTAGCAAACCAGTCTCTAAGCATACGTGTCATTTCATGTCTGTTCAGTAACCTGGCAGTAGAAATGTCTACTTTTTCTGATAGATATATATAGAGAGATATATATAATTTTTGAAACAAGTGTGATGAAAGAAAGGTATGTTTTAACAATGACAAAATCACCAGGAAAAATTAGGCATCAAATGGCAGAAGTAAGATTTAATTATGGCTTCCAGTTTATTAAGAAAAAAAACATGATCAAGCACTACACCAAGGGGGCACGCATGCTATGATAATACTCATAATACTCAACATTCTAACACAGTAGGTTGATCTTCCTGCAATCTTGTTGTTATGAAACAGTATCTTTCACTATTATTACTTCTGTTTTATCCAGATTCAACTTAAAGGAACACTATAGTCACCTAAATTACTTTAGCTAAATAAAGCAGTTTTAGTGTATAGATCATTCCCCTGCAATTTCACTGCTCAATTTTCTGCCATTTAGAAGTTAAATCACAAAATAATCATAGGTCACATTTTGATCGCTGCTACATCCTGTTTACCTAGACATTGGAAGTCCCAAGATGTGCCATCTCTCAGGGAAGTTTTTAATTTGATTCTAGAAAACAAGGCACACGAATTATCCCATAGAGCTCATATGCGTGGTTTCCCAATATTAAAATATAATTGGGATAAGTGGGAAGAAAAAATCAAAGCAGCATATGGTCTTTGACATATTGTTATTAAAGTGCATTGATGTAAAAACATATTTTTTTTTATTTATTTTTTTGCCATACACTGTTATGCCTATTTTAATACTGGATGGTTATTCTCTTCCATTTCCAAGTTCCCCTTCCCTTCCTACCCCCAAATACAATGTTTATATTCTTGTTGTTATACAAATATGTAAAACTTTAATAAAAATTATTTGAAAAGAAGTTAAATCACTTTGTTTCTGTTTATGCAGCCCTAGCCACACCTCCCCTGGCTATGATTGACAGAGCATGCATGAAAAAAAACTGGTTTCACTTTCAAACAGATGTAATTTACCTTAAATAATTGTATCTCAATCTCTAAATTGAACTTTAATCACACACAGGAGGCTCTTGCAGGGTCTAGCAAGCTATTAACATAGCAGGGGATAAGAAAATCTTAATTAAACAGAACTTGCAATAAAGAAAGCCTAAATAGGGTTCTCTTTACAGGAAGTGTTTATGGAAGGCTGTGCAAGTCACATGCAGGGAGGTGTGACTAGGGTTCATAAACAAAGGGATTTAACTCCTAAATGGCAGAGGATTGAGAAGTGAGGCTGCAGGGGCATGTTCTATACACCAAAACTGCTTCATTAAGCTAAAGTTGTTCAGGTGACTATAGTGTCCCTTTAAGCCACTTGCCACTCAGTCACCCAGGAAGATCAGTTAAAGGACCACTCTAGTGCCAGGAAAACACTCATTTTCCTGGCACTATAGTGCCCAGAGGGTGCCCCAACCCTCAGGGTCCCCCTCCCGCCCGGCTCTGGAAAGGGGAAAAGGGGTAAAACTTACCTTTTTCCAGCGCTGGGCGGGGAGATCTCTGCCTCCGATCCTCCTCCGTTCCGCCCAGTCGGCTGAATGCGCGCGCATTCAGCCGGTCGCATAGGAAAGCATTTACAATGCTTTCCTATGGACGCTTGCCAATTTTCACAGTGAGAAGCACGCAAGCGCCTCTAGCGGCTGTCAATGAGACAGCCACTAGAGGATTTGGGGGAAGGCTTAACCCATTAATAAACATAGCAGTTTCTCTGAAACTGCTGTTTATAAAAAAAAATGGGTTAACCCTAGCTGGACCTGGCACCCAGACCACTTCATTAAGCTGAAGTGGTCTGGGTGCCTAGAGTGGTACTTTAAGTATTCATTTCTCATTGCTACTGTCTAGTTTGTACTCTGTTCAAACAATAAGTAAACTTGTGTGTCATCAGTGTAGCTGCAGAAAACCTAAGCTGTACGGTCTTACGATGTCATCCACTTGAAATATTTATCATGCAAACAAAATGGGTGTGTGAATGGAGCCCTATTGTACTTCACATGCCAGAGACACAAGAGTAATGAAGTACATTCAGTTCAAAAGTATTCAGACCTCTTCATTTATTTTTCATGTTGTAGCCTTATGCAACAATTGTTTAAAGTAGCCTACAGTAAACTAAACTTAACTTCTTTCAATCTGTTGTTCTCCCTTTCTTCTTTTTCCAACTATATTTTCCTAAAATACGTAAGGCAAAGTAGGGACTACTTTATAGTATTTTTACTCTGCTTGATAAAAGGCAGTGCTACCTCCGTCATGTTTTGTTACTTCCCCCAGGGGTAGCTAGGGACAGCTGGGGGAATAAAGCATTGTCTCACTCATTGTGAGACAATATCCAAGGAGACCTCACTGCACAGACGCATAGATATTGGAAAACCTTGCAAATGTAAATGAGGAACCAAACCGAAATATCACATTGACATAACTATTCTGACTCCTAACTCTGTACATAGTTGAAGTACGTTTGCCAGCTATTCTAGCCTCAAGTCTTTTCGGATAAGCTACACACCTGGATTCGGGTAGCTCCTGAAACCATCTATCCTGGCCCTGCTTATGTTCAAAAAAAGGGAGTACTGAGCATATCTCAAACTCTCATTAATGAGATTTTAGGAGATATGCAAATTAGCATGCAACACTGATTTTGTTCACGAAAAGACATGAAAATACAGCGTAAGCTAACAAGCTGCGGAGAAGATTCACCATAACTGTATTTGTTGGGGGGTTTTCCCCCACAAATGAAGCTACTCACTTCTCAAAAACAGAAAAATAGACTATCACAAAAAGCTACTTATCTGTAAAATGGCAGAGGCAGAGATTTGGGTGCTAAATTACCATATTTCACTGCATAATAGTCACACCCTAGTTTTTCAGCCCAAAAATTTGATTCAAATTTAAATTATCACATAATAGTCGCATAATTGACCACTGCTGTTTTTGTTGTGAGACATTCTTATTCTTAAAAACGGATGGCGAATATCATACTGATCTTATACCGAAGAGAGGGTTTATCACTTATCAGTTTATTGTATTTTAGTGCATTTTATCTATGTAATGCATTAAGAAATGACAGGAAGGCAGGGTTTAGGATCAGAGTTGAAGTCATGCTTTAGAAAATATGCTATGTTATAAGCAACTATAATGTAATCAGCAACTGTTACCCAAAGCTTTGCATAATGGTCACATATTAGATCGCAAAAAATAAAGCTTCACATAATGGTCACACACCACATAAGGGCCGTACCCCCATTTTTAGGGAAACAAATTAGGCGTAAAATCTGCAACCATTATGTGGTGAAATACAGTAATTTAGGATCCATTCAGTTTCCTACATTACAGAAAAAAAATCTAAACTTTGGTCTTTTTTTTCCCCTTTTTCCTTAATGAAAAAGTGTCAATCCGAATAGAAATTGTCACCTTTATAAATTAACCTTGTTATACCTCTCTGGCTGACAGACAACCAGTCCTGTTACTTCCTGGTAGCTTGGTTGTGGAGCTAAACTCAAGAGGCAGACAATGGCTCAGTGAGAAATCTGCCAGGTCTAATCACTAGTCCTAAAGAGGCAAAACTATTTGGTTGCATATAAAACCATTGGGACTGCAAAATCCAGATTTTGTTCATACTATTTATTTAAAGGACCACTCCATTTTTCCGACACACCCACCAAAAAACTCACAGTTTAGTAGATATACCAACAATGAATAGATACATGTATTCATTGGGAGTATAGTCTAAGAACTGCAGCCTTTGTAAGCCCCTCCACCTTTTTTACTGGAAGAGAGACTTTCAATCTCTTCACAGGGAAATCGAGAAGCCTCTGATTTGGTCCCCACGTGCACACGCGAGCCTGCTCATGTGTGCACTTGTGCCGGCTGGTGCGTGTGCCAGCTCGTGCACACTTGCACACTGTGACGTGCACTGCTAAAGCTGGTATGAGGTCTGTTAGGGAGGGGGGAGGCAGGCATGCTCAAGTAGGAAGGAATCCTCCCTGGTTGTTTGACAGACAGGGTGGAGTTCCCTAGATAATTTAGTGCACTTAATTTAATCAGCACTTTTTACAAACTGGGGTTAAATGAGGGTACTTCTCACCCATAAAGCTGAAGTGCAATTGGGGTGTGAAGTGGTCCTTTAACAGATTTTGCAATACTGGCTCCAAAAGAGCCAGAATCTGGGTGGTAAAAATTTAGGCTATATGCTTAAAATCAATGGTGTAAGGGTTAGCATTTGAAAAATAAATATAAAGAGAGAAAAAAAAAACACCTCCCTTATGCCCACAACCGACATGAAGTAGTCATGTCTACTAAATAATTAACAGCCCGTGGTTGTCCTCTGTAATAAAACTAGCGACTGGGCAGACATTGCGCTGTAGTAGTCATGGTGCCTGGAGTTTTCCTTTAGTAGGGCACTTCTGTTAAATCTATTTAGACAAAGGAATAGGGATCAACCGATATTGATTTTTTTTAGAGCCAATACCGATAATCTGTGAACTTTCAGGCCGATAGTTTACCGATATTCTGTAAATTTACCATATTTTATTAGTGGTAAATGCACAAAATATACATGCCAGTCCTCCTCCCCCCTCCATCCCCCGTAGTGTCCCCCCCCCCCCCCCCCCCCCTTAGTGTTCCTCTCTCTCCCCTCCTTGGTCCCTGGCCCTGCTCCCCGGTGTGTCTCCTGGTAGCGTGGACGAGTGGAGCAGTGCGCACCGCGGTACAGGAGAATCAGTCTCTTATACCCGGCCGGACTCACAGGATGTGCTCCCTCAGTTTGTTATTCATTATCGGTATTGACGGTTATTATCGGCCCATACCGATACTTACAAAATAATCGGAAAATCCGCAAAACCGATAATTGGTCTATCCTTACAAAAGGAATATACATTTTTCTCCAAAAATTAAATCCTAAGTGGTTAAAGGATCCAAACATCACCTCACGGAAGAGGATTACTCTACAAATTAAATATTATATAAATGGATGGTTACATGCAGGGCTCGAGTCCTGCAGGAACGCGTGGGAACAGCGTTCCTGCACTTTTTTTAGAGCAGGAACGCCGTTCCCGTTTGTGGTCCTGCAGGCACTCAGGGGGCGGCAAAAAATGCCTCCCCCAAATAACCCCTGTGTTCCCCCTGTCATGGGGGGCCCAAGAGGTGGCCACCTGAAGGCCCCCCCGGCCGGCTCTTGTCTCTCTGTCAGACGCGGCGAGGGAGCTGTGTTCTCTCTGCTCCCTCTCACCGAGCGCCGTTTGCCGATGCTGGGAGCCAGAATATGACGTCATTTCCGGCTCCCGGCATCAGTAGACAGCCCGCGCGGCGAGAGGGAGCAGAGAGAACACAGCTCCCTCGCCGCGTCTGACAGCGAGACAAGAGCCGGCCGCACTGAAGCCCCACTGGACCCCAGGGACAGGTCCACGCCAGCTCTCCAGGTAGGGAGGCTGGGTGGACATTTTTAATTTAAAAAAAAATATGCAATAATTCTTGTGTATATATGTGTGTCAGGGAGTGTGTGTGTGTGTGTCTGTGAGTGAGTGTGTGTGTGTGTGTGTGTCTGTGTGTGTCTCTGAGTGTGTGTGTGTGTGTCTCTGAGTGTGTGTGTGTGTGTGTGTGTGTGTGTGTGTCTCTGAGTGTGTGTGTGTTTGGGTCTGTGAGTGTGTGTGTGTCTGTGAGTGTATGTGTCTGGGAGTGTGTGTGTGTGTGTCTGGGAGTGTGTGTGTGTGTGTCTGTGAGTGTATGTGTCTGGGAGTGTGTGTGTGTGTGTCTGGGAGTGTGTGTGTCTGTATGTGTGTGTATGTGTCTGTATGTGTGTGTATGTGTCTGTATGTGTGTGTCTGGGAGTGTGTGTGTATGTATGTGTGTGTATGTGTGTGTGTGTCTGAGTGTGTGCCTGTGAGTGTATGTATGTATGTGCCTGTGAGTGTATGTATGTATGTGTGTCTGGGAGTGTGTGTGTGTGTGCCTGGGAGTGTGTATGTATGTGTGTGTGTGTGTGCCTGGGAGTGTGTATGTATGTGTGTGTGTGTGTGCCTGGGAGTGTGTATGTATGTGTGTGTGTGTGTGCCTGGGAGTGTGTATGTATGTGTGTGTGTCTGTATGTGTGTGTATGTATGTGTGTGTGTCTGTATGTGTGTGTATGTATGTGTGTGTGTCTGTATGTGTGTGTCTGTATGTGTGTGTCTGTATGTGTGTGTCTGTATGTGTGTGTCTGTGCGCGTCCGGGAGTGTATGTGTGCGCGTCCGGGAGTGTATGTGTGCGCGTCCGGGAGTGTATGTGTGCGCGTCCGGGAGTGTATGTGTGCGCGTCCGGGAGTGTATGTGTGCGCGTCCGGGAGTGTATGTGTGCGCGTCCGGGAGTGTATGTGTGCGCGTCCGGGAGTGTATGTGTGCGCGTCCGGGAGTGTATGTGTGCGCGTCCGGGAGTGTATGTGTGCGCGTCCGGGAGTGTATGTGTGCGCGTCCGGGAGTGTATGTGTGCGCGTCCGGGAGTGTATGTCTATCTGTGAATTTGTGTGTGTGTGTCTCTGTGTGTGTCTGAGTGTACGTGTGTGTCTGTAAGTGTATGTGTGCACCTTAGTGTGTGTGTACGTGTTTATATATGCATGCAAGTTTTGGGGTTTTTTTGGTGGTGGGGTGGGGGTGGAACTCGAGTGAGTTCCCACACTTGATTCCCCAGGACTTGACCCCTGGTTACATGTATTGATTAACAATGTCAGATTCAATTGCCAACAGTGAGAACTAGAGTGTTAAATAAATGTTCTCTACAAAAATAAGTCATTGCCTCCAGGATTAAACAAGTGAACACAAAATAATGCTTCGTAAAATGTTCCAAAAGCGTCTAGAGAAGGAGGTAAATAAAAGAATACAAACATCAGTTATTTTAAATCCACATCCATTATTAAACACCAATTTCCAAGTATGTCCCAATATAATCATGACATTGTTTTCACAAGTAAACTACTGTAAGCATCTTTTCCAGGGAAAGTTAAATAAAGTTATTCTGTGGCATAATTATCACTTTTATCAAAGAGATTGATCCCGGCCAGAAGTCAGAAAGTACAGTCAGTGTTAATCTCAAACAATCATACTAGGCAGATAGATTGCCTGTTATGGTTCAACCCTCCTGTTTACACCAACATCAGAAATGGATTTCCTTTCTTTTTCCTGTAAAGGGGAAGGGCAAGTCAATGATGCCATGGAGTGACCAGGGAAATCAAGTTAAAGGGACACAACAGTCACCAGAACAACTGCAGCTAAATGTAGCTGTTCTGGTGTCTATAGCCTTTCAGAGAATTGGTAGTGTTTACATTCCTGGGTCAGTGTGGCACTGATGTTCAGCATCTCCACACTCAGCATGGAGGCACTGAACGCTCCTCATAGAGATGCATTGGTTTAATGCATTTCTACTAGTAGATGCTAATCGGCACTGTGTTTTGCCGTGCATGCACAATCGACTCCCAATGCTTTCCTATGAGAAAGCATTGGACTGGCTGAGATTGTCAAATTTGATGATCTCAGCCAAGGAGGTGGCGTGGGGCCAGCCACAGCTGGAATAAAGTGGAGTTTTACAACTTACAGTTTACCAGTTTGATGACAGGGTGCCGGAGGGGCTATATAGTGATATTAGAACTTTAGTGTCAGGAATACATGGTTTTATTCCGGACACTATAGTTTTCCTTTAAATTCACCACTGGATAAGCACAATGTATCAGTCATACAATTTTATAATGGTTTGACTTCGTACTTGGGACTCACCGAGTGCTGCTCCTCGCCTCTACTACTGATGCTGGAGAGCTGCAAACACCCGGTCTCAGAGCAATCAGCTGACAGAAATGAGCTAACAGAAACTCCTGTAGTGTGCTGCAGTGGATGCTTTTTGTGTTCCTAAAAAAACACACATCCATGTGAATGCATGTATTGGGGGCAATGCATTCTGTATTTGTGTTTATGTATGGGGGGGGGGGGGCGGCGCTGTTTTTGCCAAGGAGCTTGTGTGTCTTGAGCATGTGAAATTCCGACAGTTTCTAAAAGTCAGGCAACCAGGGAAGTTTTCTTCCTCTTCCGTTAGGTCCATGCACCTGCTTTCACCCCTTTTCGATGACATGCTCATTGATAACCATTGGAAAGCTGCGAGCGGGCACATGCTCGCACACTGAGGCCTGTGATTGGAGTATTTCCTTGTACAAACTGCAAAACGTCTAGGCTGGGGAAATTGAGAAGGGCTTGCATAGGCTGTAGACTAGAGATCTTCAGTTTTTGCAAGCGGCTTTCAGATATACCCCTCACAGATTCGAATAAATATATTGCTTATCTATCTTTCAGGCAGACATATAAACATTTCAATGGTGGTTTAATTGTAAAATCTGAATACATTGGCAATACAACAATAACATGTAACCCATGAGACATTTCATGTTATGTTAAAGGGACACTATAGTGAACAGAATAACTACAGCTTATTGGATTTGTTCTGGTGAGTAGAATCATTACCTTCAGGCTTTTTGCTGTAAACACTGTCTTTTCAGAGTAAATGCAGTGTTTACATTATAGCCTAGTGATAACTTCACTGGCCACTCCTCAGATAGCTGTTAGAGATCCTTCCTGGGTCATGGCTGACTAAAATGCATCCAAACATTCAGCATCTCCTCCCTTTGCATGCAGACACTGAACTTTCCTCATAGAGGTTCATTGATTCAATTCATCTCTTTGAGGAGATGCTGATTGGCCAGGGCGGTGTTTGAATCATGCTGTCTATGTCCCTGATCTGCCTCTTTGTCAGTCTCAGCCAATCTTATGGGGAAGCATTGTGATTGGATCAGGCCACCACTTCTGATGATGTCAGAGGAAGTTCGCAAGCAGGGGCAGCAGCTTTAGATTGAATACAAGTAAGATTTTACTATATTTAGGGAGGCAAAGGGGACCACGGGGGCTAGATAGTGGTTTTAACACTATAGGATCAGGAATACACGTTTGTGTTCCTGACCCTATAGTGCTCCTTTAAATAACCTTGATTGTATGTAAACCTCATAACAATGGCCAGTCAACAGTTATCATACACCATAATCATACAAGGTAGATAGGTAGCACTTGGACAGATAATTATTTTGAAAAGGAAGAGGAAACATTAAACTGCTGCCCAAGAGGCCATGCTGCTATTTTAATATGGGAATGTATTAATTTCTGTCTAGGAATTTATGACTACCAAGTATCATATGCATCGTAAAACTAGGAGATTTTGTTTATTTTTAAAGTTTTGATGGGTGCACAAAAAACTACCATATATACTCGAGTATAAGTCTAGTTTTTCCGCACATTTTTTGTGCTGAAAATCCCCCACTCGACTTATACTTGAGTCAATGTCTGTATTATGGCAACTTACATTGCTTGTAATGAGCCCAGCGGTCCTGTTGGGGGCTGGCAGGAAGCGTTTACTTACCTTTCCTGCAGCTCCCTTCTCCTGCATTCTGGTCAGCTCCCCTGTAAATCTCGCAAGAGCCGCGGCACGCAGACCGCGAGACTTACAGGGGAGCTGACCGGAACGCAGGAGAAGGGCGCTGACAGGAGCTGCAGGAAAGATAAGTAAACGCTTCCTGACAGCCCCCCTCCTGCACAGTACACACCACTGGACCACCAGGCACAAAAACATTTTTAAATAATAAAAAAATAATAATAAAATAAAATAAAAAATGTAATAAAAAAAATATTAAAATAAAAAATAATTATAATATTAAAATAAAAAAAATGAAATATTTAAATAATTTTTTTTAAAAAAATAATAAAAATGCCCTCCCCCACACACTACACACTCTGCATTATATACACACACACTCATACAAACACACACTCTGCATTCACACAAACACACAGAGTGTGTTTATATAATGCAGAGTGTGTGTTTGTATGAGTGTGTGTGTGTATAATGCAGAGTGTGTTTGTATGAGTGTGTGTGTATAATGCAGATTGTTTGTATGAGTGTGTGTGTAATGCAAAGTGTGTGTTTGTATGAGTGTGTGTGTATATAATTATAAAAATCACAGAATTTCATAGCCCCAAGTTTTACCCTCGACTTATCCACGAGGCATAGCATATTTCACAATTGTTGGTCACAAAACTGCACTCGACTTATACATGAGATCGACTTATACACGAGTATATACGGTAAGTACAGTGAGGAAAACACCAAGCACCATAACCAGTAATTGTAGTAGCGAAGGTGTGACAATTGCCCTGGCGCCCATACAGTCAAATAATAGTAAGTAGTTTCGGTAAATATGGTTTTGGCATTGACTCTGCTTCTGGTCTTTGCCTGCAGGAGAAGAATACTGGGACCCAGGTTAATTGTCAAACCGTACCATAAGTTGGGCCTGTTGTGCTTACGGTGCTTAGAGTGTTCCACTAAGTGTAGTAAAAAAGATAAATCTGTATGTTCAGCACAAAACTTCACATTCAGTGATAATTCTATTAAGGTGGCAAACAAAAAAGGTGACGTTTCAACCACACAGGGCCTTTATCAAACGTAACGTAACCAACATCTTTGTGAGAATGAATAGACCCTTAATTACATCAAGGACGTAATTACTTGCTATTAAGTGTCTATTTATTCTCACACAGCTGTTGTGTGTTTGGTTTGATACAGGCTTTACCTTTCAGTACATGCATTGTTGTTTTGACAGTATCCTCATACTTTTTATTCAACTGAAAAAAGTACCATGCATATGTACAATACCTTTTGCACATGTGCCGCAATAAGCTTTGCAAACTCTTGAAGGTTACCATTGCACATGTAATAGCAAATTCTAACAAACCTCCCCCCTGCCCTTCCCACACAGCCAGCACTATATACACACACAATGTATGTACACAAAGCCAGCACTATACACACACACACTGTATGTACACACACACTGTATGTACACGCAGCCAGCACTATACACACACTGTATGTACACACAGCCAGCACTATACACACACTGTATGTACACACAGCCAGCACTATGTACACACAGCCAACACTATACACACACTGTATGTACACACAGCCAGCACTATACACACACTGTATGTACACACAGCCAGCACTATACACACACTGTATGTACACACAGCCAGCACTATACACACACTGTATGTACACACAGCCAGCACTATACACACACTGTATGTACACACAGCCAGCACTATACACACACACTGTACGTACACACAGCCAGCACTATACACACACTATATGTACACACAGCCAGCACTATATACACACAGCCAGCACTATATGTACACACAGTATGTACACACAGCCAGCACTATATACACACTGTATGTACACACAGCCAGCACTATACACACACACTGTATGTACACACAGCCAGCACTATATACACACACTGTATGTACACACAGCCAGCACTATATACACACACTGTATGTACACACAGCCAGCACTATATACACACACTGTATGTACACACAGCCAGCACTATATACACACACTGTATGTACACACAGCCAGCACTATACACACTGTATGTAAACACACACTGTATGTACACACAGGCACTGTATGTACACACAGGCACTGTATGTACACACAGCCAGCACTATACATACACTGTATGTACACACAACCAGCACTATACATACACTGTATGTACACACAACCAGCACTATATACACACTGTATGTACACACAGCCAGCACTATATACACACTGTATGTACACACAGCCAGCACTATATACACACACTGTATGTACACACAGCCAGCACTATATACACACACTGTATGTACACACACTGTATGTACACACAGCCAGCACTATATACACACTGTATGTACACACAGCCAGCACTATGTACACACTGTATGTACACACACACTGTATGTACACACAGTCAGCACTATATACACACTGTATGTACACACATCCAGCACTATACACACACTGTATGTACACACAGTCAGCACTATATACACACTGTATGTACACACATCCAGGACTATACACACACACTGTTTGTACACACAGCCAGCACTATATACACACACTGTATGTACACACAGCCAGCACTATATACACACTGTATGTACACACAGCCAGCACTATATACACACTGTATGTACACACAGCCAGCACTATACACATACTGTATGTACACATTGCCAGCACTATACACACTGTATGTACACATTGCCAGCACTATACGCAGTGTATGTAAACACACACTGTATGTACACACAGGCACTGTATGTACACACAGCCAGCACTATACATACACTGTATGTACACACAGCCAGCACTATATACACACTGTATGTACACACAGCCAGCACTATACATACACTGTATGTACACACAGCCAGCACTATACATACACTGTATGTACACACAGCCAGCACTATATACAGACACTGTATGTACACACAGCCAGCACTATATACACACTGTATGTACACACAGCCAGCACTATATACACACTGTATGTACACACAGCCAGCACTATACACACTGTATGTACACACAGTCAGCACTATATACACACTGTATGTACACACAGCCAGCACTATACACACTGTATGTACACACAGCCAGCACTATACACACACTGTATGTACACACAGCCAGCACTATACACACACTATATGTACACACAGCCAGCACTATATACACACAGCCAGCACTATATACACACAGCCAGCACTATATACACACAGCCAGCACTATATACACACAGCCAGCACTATATACACACAGCCAGCACTATATACACACAGCCAGCACTATATACACACAGCCAGCACTATATACACACAGCCAGCACTATATACACACAGCCAGCACTATATACACACAGCCAGCACTATATGTACACACAGCCAGCACTATATGTACACACAGCCAGCACTATATGTACACACAGCCAGCACTATATGTACACAGCCAGCACTATATGTACACAGCCAGCACTATATGTACACACAGCCAGCACTATATACACACTGTATGTACACACAGCCAGCACTATATACACACTGTATGTACACACAGCCAGCACTATATACACACTGTATGTACACACAGCCAGCACTATATACACACTGTATGTACACACAGCCAGCACTATACACACTGTATGTACACACATCCAGCACTATACACACACACTGTATGTACACACAGCCAGCACTATATACACACACTGTATGTACACACAGCCAGCACTATATACACACACTGTATGTACACACAGCCAGCACTATACACACACTGTATGTACACACAGACAGCACTATATACACACTGTATGTACACACAGCCAGCACTATATACACACACTTTATGTACACACAGCCAGCACTATATGCACACTGTATGTACACACAGCCAGCACTCACACAGTCAACACTATATACACACTGTATGTACACACAGCCAGCACTATACACACTGTATGTACACACAGTCAGCACTATATACACACTGTATGTACACACAGCCAGCACTATACACACTGTATGTACACACAGTCAGCACTATATACACACTGTATGTACACACAGCCAGCACTATACACACTGTATGTACACACAGCCAGCACTATACACACACTGTATGTACACACAGCCAGCACTATACACACACTGTATGTACACACAGCCAGCACTATATACACACTGTATGTACACACAGCCAGCACTATGTACACACTGTATGTACACACAGCCAGCACTATACACATACTGTATGTACACATTGCCAGCACTATATACACACTGTATGTACACATTGCCAGCACTATACACACTGTATGTACACACAGGCACTGTATGTACACACAGGCACTGTATGTACACACAGCCAGCACTATACATACACTGTATGTACACACAGCCAGCAATATATACACACTGTATGTACACACAGCCAGCACTATACATACACTGTATGTACACACAGCCAGCACTATATACAGACACTGTATGTACACACAGCCAGCACTATATACACACTGTATGTACACACAGCCAGCACTATATACACACTGTATGTACACACAGCCAGCACTATATACACACTGTATGTACACACAGCCAGCACTATACACACTGTATGTACACACAGTCAGCACTATATACACACTGTATGTACACACAGCCAGCACTATACACACTGTATGTACACACAGCCAGCACTATACACACACTGTATGTACACACAGCCAGCACTATACACACACTGTATGTACACACAGCCAGCACTATACACACACTATATGTACACACAGCCAGCACTATATACACACAGCCAGCACTATATACACACAGCCAGCACTATATACACACAGCCAGCACTATATACACACAGCCAGCACTATATACACACAGCCAGCACTATATACACACACAGCCAGCACTATATACACACACAGCCAGCACTATATACACACACAGCCAGCACTATATACACACACAGCCAGCACTATATACACACACAGCCAGCACTATATACACACACAGCCAGCACTATATGTACACACAGCCAGCACTATATGTACACACAGCCAGCACTATATGTACACACAGCCAGCACTATATGTACACACAGCCAGTACTATATGTACACACAGCCAGCACTATATACACACTGTATGTACACACAGCCAGCACTATATACACACTGTATGTACACACAGCCAGCACTATATACACACTGTATGTACACACAGCCAGCACTATACACACTGTATGTACACACAGCCAGCACTATGCACACTGTATGTACACACAGCCAGCACTATGCACACTGTATGTGCACACAGCCAGCACTATGCACACTGTATGTGCACACAGCCAGCACTATACACGCACACTGTATGTACACACAGCCAGCACTATATACACACTGTATGTACACACAGCCAGCACTATATACACACAGCCAGCACTATATACACACTGTATGTACACACAGCCAGCACTATACACACTGTATGTACACACAGCCAGCACTATACACACACTGTATGTACACACAGCCAGCACTATACACACACTATATGTACACACAACCAGCACTATATACACACAGCCAGCACTATATACACACAGCCAGCACTATATACACACAGCCAGCACTATATACACACAGCCAGCACTATATACACACAGCCAGCACTATATGTACACACAGCCAGCACTATATGTACACACAGCCAGCACTATATGTACACACAGCCAGCACTATATACACACTGTATGTACACACAGCCAGCACTATATACACACTGTATGTACACACAGCCAGCACTATATACACACTGTATGTACACACAGCCAGCACTATATACACACTGTATGTACACACAGCCAGCACTATATACACACTGTATGTACACACAGCCAGCACTATGCACACTGTATGTGCACACAGCCAGCACTATGCACACTGTATGTGCACACAGCCAGCACTATACACGCACACTGTATGTACACACAGCCAGCACTATATACACACTGTATGTACACACAGCCAGCACTATATACACACTGTATGTACACACAGCCAGCACTATATACACACAGCCAGCACTATATACACACTGTATGTACACACAGCCAGCACTATACACACTGTATGTACACACAGTCAGCACTATATACACACTGTATGTACACACAGCCAGCACTATACACACTGTATGTACACACAGCCAGCACTATACACACTGTATGTACACACAGCCAGCACTATACACACACTGTATGTACACACAGCCAGCACTATATACACACTGTATGTACACACAGCCAGCACTATGTACACACTGTATGTACACACAGCCAGCACTATACACACAGTATGTACACACAGCCAGCACTATACACACACTGTATGTACACACAGTCAGCACTATATACACACTGTATGTACACACATCCAGCACTATACACACACACTGTATGTACACACAGCCAGCACTATATACACACACTGTATGTACACACAGCCAGCACTATATACACACACTGTATGTACACACAGCCAGCACTATACACACTGTATGTACACACAGCCAGCACTATACACACACTATATGTACACACAGCCAGCACTATATACACACAGCCAGCACTATATACACACAGCCAGCACTATATGTACACACAGCCAGCACTATATGTACACACAGCCAGCACTATATGTACACACAGCCAGCACTATATGTACACACAGCCAGCACTATATGTACACACAGCCAGTACTATATGTACACACAGCCAGCACTATATACACACTGTATGTACACACAGCCAGCACTATATACACACTGTATGTACACACAGCCAGCACTATATACACACTGTATGTACACACAGCCAGCACTATACACACTGTATGTACACACAGCCAGCACTATACACACTGTATGTACACACAGCCAGCACTATGCACACTGTATGTGCACACAGCCAGCACTATGCACACTGTATGTGCACACAGCCAGCACTATACACGCACACTGTATGTACACACAGCCAGCACTATATACACACTGTATGTACACACAGCCAGCACTATATACACACTGTATGTACACACAGCCAGCACTATATACACACAGCCAGCACTATACACACTGTATGTACACACAGTCAGCACTATATACACACTGTATGTACACACAGCCAGCACTATACACACTGTATGTACACACAGCCAGCACTATACACACACTGTATGTACACACAGCCAGCACTATATACACACTGTATGTACACACAGCCAGCAGTATGTACACACTGTATGTACACACAGCCAGCACTATACACACAGTATGTACACACAGCCAGCACTATACACACTGTATGTACACACAGCCAGCACTATGCACACTGTATGTGCACACATCCAGCACTATGCACACTGTATGTGCACACAGCCAGCACTATACACGCACACTGTATGTACACACAGCCAGCACTATATACACACTGTATGTACACACAGCCAGCACTATATACACACTGTATGTACACACAGCCAGCACTATATACACACAGCCAGCACTATATACACACTGTATGTACACACAGCCAGCACTATACACACTGTATGTACACACAGTCAGCACTATATACACACTGTATGTACACACAGCCAGCACTATACACACTGTATGTACACACAGCCAGCACTATACACACACTGTATGTACACACAGCCAGCACTATATACACACTGTATGTACACACAGCCAGCACTATGTACACACAGCCAGCACTATACACACAGTATGTACACACATCCAGCACTATACACACAGTATGTACACACAGCCAGCACTATACACACACTGTATGTACACACAGTCAGCACTATACACACACTGTATGTACACACAGTCAGCACTATATACACACTGTATGTACACACATCCAGCACTATACACACACAC
The DNA here is from genome assembly GCF_036172605.1 of Pelobates fuscus. Lineage (NCBI taxonomy): Eukaryota > Metazoa > Chordata > Amphibia > Anura > Pelobatidae > Pelobates > Pelobates fuscus. The sequence goes on along the minus strand of NC_086318.1, from coordinate 177,263,410 downwards.
TGTATGTACACACAGCCAGCACTATATACACACACTGTATGTACACACAGCCAGCACTATATACACACACTGTATGTACACACAGCCAGCACTATACACACACTGTATGTACACACAGCCAGCACTATACACACTGTATGTACACACAGCCAGCACTATACACACTGTATGTACACATTGCCAGCACTATACACACTGTATGTACACATTGCCAGCACTATACACACTGTATGTAAACACATACTGTATGTACACACAGGCACTGTATGTACACACAGCCAGCACTATACATACACTGTATGTACACACAGCCAGCACTATATACACACTGTATGTACACACAGCCAGCACTATACATACACTGTATGTACACACAGCCAGCACTATACATACACTGTATGTACACACAGCCAGCACTATACATACACTGTATGTACACACAGCCAGCACTATATACAGACACTGTATGTACACACAGCCAGCACTATATACACACACTGTATGTACACACAGCCAGCACTATATACACACTGTATGTACACACAGCCAGCACTATACACACACTGTATGTACACACAGCCAGCACTATATACACACTGTATGTACACACAGCCAGCACTATATACACACTGTATGTACACACAGCCAGCACTATATACACACTGTATGTACACACAGCCAGCACTATACACACACTGTATGTACACACAGTCAGCACTATATACACACTGTATGTACACACATCCAGCACTATATACACACTGTATGTACACACATCCAGCACTATGCACACACACTGTATGTACACACAGCCAGCACTATATACACACACTGTATGTACACACAGCCAGCACTATACACACACTGTATGTACACACAGCCAGCACTATACACACACACACACTGTATGTACACATTGCCAGCACTATACACACTGTATGTACACATTGCCAGCACTATACACACTGTATGTAAACACATACTGTATGTACACACAGCCAGCACTATACATACACTGTATGTACACACAGCCAGCACTATATACACACTGTATGTACACACAGCCAGCACTATACATACACTGTATGTACACACAACCAGCACTATACATACACTGTATGTACACACAACCAGCACTATACATACACTGTATGTACACACAGCCAGCACTATATACAGACACTGTATGTACACACAGCCAGCACTATATACAGACACTGTATGTACACACAGCCAGCACTATACACACACTGTATGTACACACAGCCAGCACTATATACACACTGTATGTACACACAGCCAGCACTATATACACACTGTATGTACACACAGCCAGCACTATATACACACTGTATGTACACACAGACAGCACTATATACACACTGTATGTACACACAGCCAGCACTATATACACACTGTATGTACACACAGCCAGCACTATATACACACAGTATATGTACACACAGCCAGCACTATACACACACTGTATGTACACACAGCCTATCAGAGCTGTCTCTCGGCCGCCATTTCCTGCTCCTAGTTACCGGTGATCGCCTTACCTTTCAGGGGGAAAGAAGACGATAGGAACCATGAAGACCCGGCCACAGCCCCGGTCTGGAGTAGCTCAGCCATCCGGCCGGCCACGGTCACACGGAGAGGAGGAGAGCGTGTACAGCCCCACCTCTGAGTGACAGCTGGGGGGCGGGGCCAGCGGCCGCCTATATATTGACTGCCTGCTGGCTGTGTGCGCTCACTGTCTGCCTGGACTGTGGGTGTGCACCTTCTGGCGCTGTCTGTGGACCTCACTGCCTTATACCACGTGTCTGGGCACTGACTGTCACTGCAATCACACCCACTGCTAGTGTGTCACTGCAATCAGCACACACTATATAAGTAACATCCATACTGTCAGTGTGGCACTGCAATCAGCAAATACTATAACTATACTGTTAGTAAGGTCACTACTGTTTGTGTGCACACTAACATAGTCTTACACCCACTGTCAGTGCCTCACTGGAATCAACACATTATATAAGGTCCCCACTATCAGTGTGTCATTGGAATTGGCACAGGTTATGTTAGGTTTCCATAGTTCCCAGTATCAGTATTTCACTGGAATCAGCACACAATATGTAAAGTAACCCCTGTGTGTCACTGTTATCCTCTGGGTAATGCCCACATGCTTCACTGTTCATGGAAAATGTACACATCATATACCTGTACCTGTACTATATATATATATATATATATACCTGTATATTTTATCTTTTTTATCTTTTTTTAAACGGCACTGTCACGCTGAACTTACCTTTTCCCAATCGCGCTTCCTCTGCTCTTTCTCTGCACAAAGATACTCCAAGTGGGCATTTTTTGTGACTGATAAAAGAAGATAGATATTTAATTTCACAGGTATTTAGTTTATTGCCACCCCCTCACTATTATTAGGGTGAGGGGTAGGAAGGGCATTTATTGGGGGGCTTAATAGGAGTTTGGGGTCACTATGCACTCGGGGGGAGGTGTCTAGGAGTCACTGTGGGTGACTATGGGGAGAATCAAACGTAGAGGAGTTGGGTGAGGGTTAAAAAAAACAAATGTGGCCGTGACAGTGTGCTTTAACTTACTTACTACCATCTAGAGCAGGGGTGTCCAAACTTTTTTCAAAGAGGGCCAAATTTGATGACGTGAACATGCATGAGGGCCAACCATTTTGCCTGACACTCTTTAAACCATTAAAATTGAATGCAAATTAACAATTGTATGCAAAGTTTATTGCAAACGGCATGCTTTTCATTTCATCTCTTTATTCTGTCTCAGATCTCTTTATTCTACCTCTTTATTCCTTCTCTTCTCTATTTATTCTGTCTCTGTCTCTTCTCTCTTTATTCTGTCCCTTCTCTCTTTATACTGTTCTTTTTTTACGCTTTAATCTGTCTCTTCCCTTTTTTCTGTCCCTTCTCTCTTTATTCCGTCCCTCTTTATTCTGTCCCTTCTCTCTTTATTCCGTCCCTCCTTATTCTGTCCCTTCTCTCTTTATTCTGTCTCTCTTTATTCTGTCTCTTTTTATTCTGTCCCTCTTTATTCTGTACCTTTTTATTCTGTCTCTTCTCTCTTTATTCTGTCTCTTCTCTCTTTATTCTGTCCCTCTTTATTCTTCCCTTCTCTCTTTATTCTGTCTTTTTTTTATTCTGTCCCTCTTTATTCTGTGCCTTTTTTATTCTGTCCCTCTTTATTCTGTACCTTTTTATTCTGTACCTTTTTATTTTTTTATTATTTACTTTTTATTTTCTTTTTATTTTTATTCTGTACTCTTTCTGTCCCAGCAGGGAGAAGGAACCAAATCCCGCGATTGTGCGCACCAAATACCGGGAATCCTGTGACGTCCAAGAGATTGCGAGAACACAGACTGAAGTCACTGCATGTCCGTCTGTGTTCTCGTGATCTCTTGGCCCCCAGTGAAGGCCCATCTTATACATCTGCTGTTTTCATATTGCTTGTCCTTATATTCACTCACTGTGTGAAAAGCATTCCTAGTAATTGCCAGATACCATCTTTAATGGGCTTATTGTAAAATTTGTATAGTGTTGTTGGCACTATTGTGTAATGTCATTGTTAAAACTTTTTATTGTATTTATTAATTTCTAGAGGTACTATGGTATTAGGTATAGACTTTTAAAACTTACAATGAGAGTACATTTTCATATAGTATTTTTTTTATTAATTGCTACTGCATTTCTGATCAGAGGCCAACTTTGTTTCATTGTCCTTGTATGTATATTGTACATACAATCAGAATTTTGAATCAGAATCTGGTGAATGCAGGCAAAAGGACTATAAACCTGATCTCCTGTGTGGCTCTGTCTAGGGAGGATCCTGCTGTCTAGCGCGTGTGAGAGTAAAGCAGCGACTATGGCTTCTGGCACTTAAGCAATAGGAGCTGAAGAGAACCGGACTATGGAACATGGGAACCTGCCTGAGGAAGTTGGCGGCACAGTGGAGGGACAATCCCTTTTATGTGTCTTTCTTCCCTTCCCCTCTGTGTGTCTCTTTCTAATTCTCCCACCCCTTTTGTGTCTCTTACTCCTCTCCCCCAGCCCCTCTGTATGTCTCTTTCTTATTCCCCAAGCTCCCGTGTGTCCCTTTCTCTCCCAGACTCTTTGTGTGTCTCTTTCTCCCTTTCCTAGCCTCTCTGTGTGTGTGTCTCTCTTTCCCTCCCTTTTGTGTGTCTCTCCATCCCCTCACTGAATCTCTTTTGTGTGTCTTCCCCGGCCCCTCTTTGTGTCTCTATTTCCCCCCACAGCCATTTTGTGTGTCCCCTCCCAGCCCCTCTGTGTGTCTCCCTTTCAATATCAGCCCCTTCAGTGTGTCTCTCCCCTCCAGCTCCTCTCTGAGTCTCCCCTCCAAGCCCCTGCTGCAAATGAGGCTCCATAATTCCAGACTGGTCAGAGTGCACATGATGACCCCCGTCCATCACAAAAAACTCCTTCAATGGGAACCTAAGCATCAGAACTGGACCATGGAGCAATGAAATAAGGTGACCTAGTCTAATGAATCACGTTTTCTTTTAGATCAGGTGGGTGGCCTGGTGCATGTGCGTTGTTTACGTGGGGAAGAAGTGGCAGCAGGATTCACTATGGGAAGATGGCAGGCTGGTGGAGGCAGTGTTATGCTCTGCTGGGAAACCTTGGGTCCTGGCAATCTTGTGGATGTTACTTTGACACGTACCACATACCTAGAGATTGTAGCAGACCACATACACTCCATCATGGCAATGGTGTTCCTTGGTGGCAATGGCCTCTTTCAGCAGGATAATGCACTCTGCCACATTGCATAAAAATTCCCAGATTTTACTATTAACATGACGTAAAGTCATGATTTTATTAAAGACACGGAGGCGAGTATTATTCCCTCCCACCCTCCCGAGGTGAGTTTTTGGGATGAGATGCTATTGGATTCTTTGGGTAAGTTCAATTCGGTCTGTCTTTTGTTGTGATTTACGCATGTCATTTATATGTTATATTAATGATTTTCATTATGTTTTTCAGATCCCAGTTTTCTATGATTGGAGATATCGACATTGTGTTTTGATTCAAGTTTTCTCTCATTGATTTGCCTACAGTTTGTTTTGGTAAGTCTACAGTTTGGAGTTTGGATATTACCATATTTCTCTCTCTCTTTTAGCTTGATGTTATCGGTTGGTTGCCATTTACTGTTCTGGACAAGTTGGATTTCGTTCTTCTTACCTGATCTTCGGTTTTCGCTAGAAAGAGGGGGATTGTGGGAAACACAGGCCTTATATACTCACTTCCTCTGTTATGTGATTGGTTGCCTGTGTATCTATACTGTTTTTTCTTCATTTTTTTACAATATTCATATTCCTCTATCTTTGCTGCTGAGGAAATAAAGAAAGAGTTATGCATAATACTCGCCTCCGTGTCTTTAATAAAATTCAGGAACATGACAAAGAGTTTAAGATGCTGAATTGACCTCCAAATTTCCCTGACCTCAGTCCTACTGAGCATCCGTGGGTTGTGCTGAAACAACATATCCAATCTATGGAGGCCCCACCTCCTCCTTGAAAGACTGAACTAATATCTTGGTATCAGATAACAGCTAGTTTGAGAGCACAAGGGGGGTTACACAATTTTAGACAGGTGTTTTGAATGTTGTGGCTGATCAGTGTATATGAATGATTGTGTATTGTGTACAGTAATACAACCTTATTCAGCAAAAATAGATGTTTGTGTTGCAAAATGGGTTAGTGCTTGGTGGGTTTACGGCTATTATTGTGTTTGCCGCTAGGAAACGCTGCACAGTGCTCACACACTGCATAGCACACACTGTAAATTTGCATTTTCTTTCTCCAAACAGTTAAAAAAATAAGTAAAATATAAATGTATTGGTAACCTAGTCTCACACTGGGGTCAATGACAAAATCCCTGCCAATATCATATCTCCCACTCAAAGTTATATCAGTTTCTCCTGGCAGTAGCTGCTAACTAAATACAGCATAAAACATGAATGTGGTGGACCGACTGGGTACCTCTGCCAACTCACGCTTCCTAGTAATCACCAAGTACCATAAGCACTGCACTGGGACACCATAAGCACTTCCAGCCCTTAGCCGCCGCTGCTTGTCTGGGGTCTTCGCCCACCCTGACACCAAGTTCTGGATCAAGCTCCCAGTGAGTAGACCTCTCCTCCAGAGAGTATCGCAGGTATAGCAAGTATAGCTGTTCCCCCGACACATGAGCCGAGGCTTAATGCTGGGAGTAGACTGTTTACATACAATAGGGTACATAGAGCACTATAGTACATGGAAGGGTGGTGTCAGACAATAGCAAGGGCTGATGGTAAATTGAGGAGGGACAAAGCAGCTAGTTCAAACTGGTCTGGCAGTGTCCCTGGGACAACGCCCTAATGGGGAAACAATAGGACAGGAAAAAGGGGGGGGTGGAGAGGCACATACAAGCAATACATTCATCATACTCCTCCTCTGTGCCTGAGAGATAATCGAGTCAGGAAATGTACAAACTCAATTATCTCCAGGTACAGAAAAACACACAATTTCGCAATACCCCAAAAGTACCCCCAATATCCATGGCAACCCCTCAAGAGTCCCATCCCAGGATAGCCCTGATCTGAGTGACCATCATATCCAAAAATCACTCAGATCGGTTTAGTGGTTCGGATTTTTCATGGACGTCCATTTTTAACATGTGTCACGACTGTTAGTGTGGTCCAACATGCAGAAACTATGTAAACCTATACATAGAAATAAAATACGCACGTTCGTATAACTTTGGGGGGCGGAGCCATGGATGGGCGCGACCGCATGGTTCCCGGCTCGCCGCTGAGCAGGTAAGCTCAGTGAGTTAGTGTGGTCGTGCCAGTCGGGCACGGACGCACATGGCGGCGAGCCGGGGACCATGACAACATGTCTTTTTACATGGACCATAGTCTTTGGTCAGGAGGCTAGCCAGCAGACTCCTCCAGGAACATGTGGCAGAGGCATCTTTACCACAACTAGAATCAATGACCCAGGCTATTTCTAAATCCAACATGGAAACAGCAAAGGGAAAAAACACTGCTGGTCTGTCTATCTCAGTAGTTGAAGTTAAAGTGTCTAGGAGAATCATCCTTCGAATTGCTGGTCTTCAACATTAAGTGGCTGTCCCCTGTCCCCTGTCCCCTAACCATCAATCATCTTACCATCTTTTTTGGCTATCTCTACATTGGACAGGAGATCCAGACCACATGATTGGACAGACTCCCTCCCCTACCCCCGACTCCTCACCCCCCAATTAACAATGTATTTACTAATACGTGTATATGTTTTGTTTTCAATGCCACCATTATGAGAGACTTTGAAAGAACTTTAAAATCCTCACAAATATATATTGTGTTTTTTTTTGTTTTGTTTTTTACCAATGACTCACTGGAACGCAAATATGAGGTGGAACGCAAAAAGAAGGTGGAGCCTATTCATCTGTGATGAAAAAAATGGATATGACTTTACAGGAAGTGACATCACTTAGGAATCATATAAAAACGGAATGTGGGACTTGATGGTTTACTGCACCAGACTGAAGAAGCCATTCCGGCGAAACATGTCTCTGGGATTATTTATAATATTATTTGATATTTTAATTGTAAGTTCTAATAAAGTATATACTTTTTAAGGTTTATACTTTTATTAATTTTATTTTTTTACCATCAATGTTCCTGCATTCTACAACCAAGTGTGGTATAGTCCCTAGCCTTACTCTGCTGTTCAACTGAGCCAAATATTTTACCTATTTATACAATGAAATTTTTTACCAATTGTATCACACTATATATACACATCTCTTTCCTTGAGATACTGCATACTACTGCTGAATACACAAGAAAACTCCTAAACTACTCTTCATAAAGTAAAAGGGGCAGGTCGCCTAAACGGACCGACATGCGAATAACTCCCAGAGCTATGTTATAGCTCTGGAATGTGTGAGTGTTCCAATTTATGTGTATATCACACTTGTGTACATAACGGGTACTGTACTAGTTCTGTATTTTTTATATTTTTCTTAAAGATATATACAACATTGGTTGTTCAAGGATATGTAAAAATACGGTATATATACAATCCTTGTTTGCACTCGGTGTACGTTTTATTTACATATTTAAGCGCTCCACTGAATCTGGTACAACAAATTCTGTCTTTGATGTGATTTTTGGAGAATTGCACATTACAGTGTGGTAGCGGCTAAGAGATTAATTTTCTTGCACAGTCAATCGATATAACACATGCACTTTAATAAGTGCTCATATACATCAACTGTGATATCTATCCATGTATTTACACCTAGTTAACAAACAACACAAATTAACAAACAACATGGTGTTCATGAAAAGAATGGCGTGGATCATGGTTGTATCACATTTCTGAGATGGAGCAGCTGGCACACTTGTATTTATTTCAGGAGGGGATTAACTTAATAAATAAGTACAGATGCTAACTGTATAGCAATTACACTGCTTTTTCTCTGTCAAACACAAACCAACAGGAAATAACTTAAACTAAAACTATATATGTGTGCATCTAACACAGCCTTAATTAGGTACTATTATCTTGTTTATCTAGTGATGAGTAGACACCCTTGTGAATTCAGCGAGGTGCTTAAATAATTGCTTTGTGACTTTTGTTATTGCTGACATAAAAACATCTTGTAGACACTGTAGATTTTTTTTAGATTACACATTCGTCCTGGTCACTAGACTTGTGCGTTCGGTTTCATGCGAATTGTGATTTGTGGGTATTGTGGGTATTGGCTACTCATCCAAATTCCTGGTGGAGGCTAGGGGGACACTAGTTTTCCAACCTTATGTAATAGCCCCCACCTGCTGACTCTGGGTGGGTGTACATTAGGATGTCCCCTTATTTTCTTTTATTAAATCTGTCCACCCCCCATTATTTAATTTAAAGACACTTTATCAATGGGTGGGGACTATGACACTCCCCTGTAATTTAAGAGGCCCATCCCATAAGTATTGGGCCTTAATAGCAACTGGGTAACAATGGCTGCCCGGTCGCTATTCTTAAATATTTGGTAGATAGGCTCCCACCTGCTGCATGGAAGATGGGGCACAGTGATGCTTTAAACTACCCTTATATAAATGTGGGGGTCTAATTGGCTGGGAGGGGGTTTAAAAGAAAACGGATGCGGACATGACAGTGCCATTTTAACTGTTTGCACTTTGCAACATTGTTGTGTAAGCATGGTGATGATCTGTGACTGAGTATTGCATTGATTGTTCTGGGACCCCTTCTATTTAACATTTTTATAAATGATCTTGAAGACAGCATTGAAAGTCATGTTTCAGTGTTTGCAGATGACACAAAACGTTGTAAAATAATACAATGTGAGCAAGATATTACTTTGCTGCAGAAGGATTTAGATAGACTGGAGGACTGGGCACTCAAATGGCAGATGAAATTTAATGTTGAAAAATGCAAAGTTATGCACTTCGGCGTAAAGAATACACAAGCAACGTATACCCTTAATGGAAGTGAATTAGGGATAACAACACACGAAAAGGACTTGGGAATTGTTATAGACAATAAACTATGCAACAATGTGCAATGTCAATCAGCAGTGGCCAAGGCCAGTAAGGTATTGTCATGCATGAAAAAGGGCATTCATTCTCGGAACGAGAATATCATTTTGCCTCTCTATAAATCACTGGTAAGACCACATATTGAATATGCTGTGCAATTTTGGGCACCTGTTCTAAAGAAGGATATCATGGCACTAGAAAAAGTGCAGAGGCGGGCTACAAAATTAATAAAAGGAATGGAACATATCAGCTATGAAGAAAGGTTAACAAATTTAAACCTATTTAGTTTAGAAAAACGTCGCCTGAGAGGGGATATGATAAGATTATACAAATATATTCGGGGCCAATACAAACCATTGTGTGGAAATCTATTCACAAACCGGACTTTAAATAGGACACGAGGCCATGCACTTAGACTGGAAGAAAGAAGATTTCGTCTAAGGCAAAGGAAAGGTTTTTTTACTGTAAGAACAATCAGGATGTGGAATTCTCTGCCTGAAGAAGTGGTTTTATCAGAGTCCATACAGATGTTCAAACAGCTACTAGATGCATACTTGCAAAGACAGAATATTCAAGGATATACTCTTTCAATGTAGGGTAATAACTGCTTGATTCAAGGATAAATCTGACTGCCATTCTGGGGTCAAGAAGGAATTTTTTGTCCTAGCTTGTTGCAAAATTGTGCTTCAAACAGGTGTGAGGAAGGCTGAACTTGATGGACGCAAGTCTCTTTTCAGCTATCTAACTATGTAATTGATTTAAATCAGTAGAAAAAAAAAGTATAATAATAATTGAATTGGCTTATATACTGTGGCGAAACCAACCTCGCCACTGGGCCCTGGAGAAGCCTGTTTGCTAGCCTCCTACCTGCTGACTATGGCCCCTGGGTTATTTGGGGCATATTGTACTTTATATTGCTGCTACTGGCCCTTTAAAATCAGCGATGGACATATTGGGACTTTTTGGACTACTGTCCCTTTAAGACTGTGGAGCATATTCCAGTATACTGCCTTTAATATTACATATGTATTTATGTGTTGAGTTTAACCTGGGATATGTATGCAGCATTCATCTGATTGTTCGGTAGAATCACTCCATTCATTATATTGAGTGAAACTACCGAACAACCAGACCACCCAGGAATAAGTGTGCCTCCAATTACAGTTTGCAACAATGTTGCAAACGGGTAATTGGCAATCAGTGTAATGTATTCTTTGTCCTCTGGGTGGCCGCCATTCGGGAAACAAACACGTGGCGGCGGCCATCTTAAACTACCGAACAGCGGTGTTTTGCCGTCGAGTGTCTGGAACTAAAATCGGACACTTGACTAGGCAAACACCGCTGAGACCTCCATACTTCCAGAAATTCGTATAGAAACTACCGAATGACCCGCCGTTCGGTAGAAAGAACCCCACAAACAAGGGAATTCATTCAAACCCTCTCCAGGCTCTATAACACAGGCAATTCGTCTGTTTTCATTCCCTTGTTTGTGACCGACCGCAGGGCCAAAATGCATGGAACTGTTTTCGGATACTTTACCCATGCGGTCGGTCAAATCTTTGGAACCCCATATCTCACGAACCGTTCATCCGAATGACTTGAATTTTGCATATGGTGTCCCCCTGAATAAGGGCTATCCAGCGATGCTGGATTTAAAGGAGTACCCCCTGTTTTTGGGGTACATCCAGAACTTGGCTGGAAAAGTGTACCGGATAATTGGGTTTAATGTTATCTGAGGGGAGGGGATGTGTGGGCTGAACCATGTATGTGATTGGTTATTTTATGCCTCCCCCTGGGTGTGGCCTGTATGTGTATTATTGTAATAAAAGCCAGGCTGGATGAGCCAGTCCAGAGTTCCTGTTTTACCCTCAAAGTGAAGTGTCGTCTCATTATTGGGGGAAGGATTTATTGCATGCTGTTCCAGTTGACTGCTAGGAGTACAAGCCTATTCGTATGGTTCCTATTCAGCTGTCTACAGCATTCAGAGGCTTGAGAGGATTCATATGCTTCTCAGATTCGGTGATTGTGGTGTCTGCCAGAGTGCTTGGAGTCCTCAGGAAGCGCTAGGAGCATCCTTTAACGGAGGTACCCGGTCGGGGTGCCAGGTGATCCGTTACATATACTTTGAAAAATTATTGTGCGTGCACAGAATTTTAGTTGTACTCCAGCTTCCTTTCTCCAGTGTACACATTTCAGAGAAAATTAATTCAAAGGAACATCCAAACACCTTCAGCTTGCTTAAGTGTTTAACGTGTGTCCTCTTTTTTCATCTTTAAAAAAGTGCAAATTTCAATAGAAGCTAGCATTTCTATAAATTAACCTTGTTAACCTGTTACTATTTGGTTGTTTATGTAAATAGAGTAAGGAGCACACCACAAATCTTTATATATATATGAAATGAATAAACTTTATTTACATGGGTATTTACTCTGGGTCTGTCTCTTTAAATAGTATCCACAGAAATACAAAGTCATGCTATAATAAAGCATTTACCAAAACAACATATGTATACAGACACATATGAACACGCAATGCGTGGTATATAAATGACAGAAATATCATACAAACAGACCACTATAGTATAAAGTATAAACAAAACCCAAACATATAAAAAATGCAAAAACCATACCATACTATTTGGTTGTTTAACTCAGTAGAGCTACATTGAAGAGGCAGCAATTGCCCAGAGCACCTGCCTTGCAAAGTCTTCTCATTGAGCTGCATTGGGGAGTCTGTGATTGGACAGACACAGAAAGTATGGGCTGGGGAACAATGGGAGGGTTTCGGACAAGAAATGTGTAGTTTTTGCAAGATATTTATAGATTTGCTCCCCTTTGAAAAAAAAAATCATAATTACATGCATGCATATTTAAATTATGGTATATCTATTAAATAGTATTTATTTTTTTATTTTGGAAGTGCAGTCTTACTTTAATTTTGTTTTCTAAGTTGTAAAGGCAATTACGGTAAGTAACTTGCTCTGTCAGTGATTTTTTTCCTCCTTACAATTAACAATGACGGTGTTTGGAAGTAAAGTGAAATTAACTGTTATTGTGAGATAGATTGGTGAATGGATTTAATTTAGTTTTATCAGCACAGCAACTATGCTGCACAGTTTTGTACAGTCACAAAAGGTGGTAAAGAGGGGGCGGGGCCTGGACGCCAAGCCGGATGGTCGCAGACTGCTGGGGCTCCTGCTCAATCCCGCTCTAATCGTTAAATAGAGGGTGAAAATCTCTTACAATTGGACTTACCCACACTGGTACCCTCGTCTGATACTCCTGGGGCAATCTTGGAGTGGTCTTGTGGGTGGCCTGACAGCTGTGGCCTGCGGCAAATCGTGCCCTAGTGCTGTCCCGGCGGGAGAAACGGCCGATCTCTCTGCCTGGGGCGACCGGAGCTCTTCTCTGAGTGAACCCTCAAAGCCCTGCACTCCCCCTGCCCCCCCCCCCCCTCTGGACCAGCGGGGGTTATCCCGGTCCCCACCAGACAACAACTACCCTGCTGTCCACAGCTCCTGGGTCAACACTGCTGACCATACCACTCTGTGGCCTACCTAAGATGGCAGATGACGGCACTGCCGTGAGGCGTGCTACACAAGCGGAGACACAGACCTGGGAGGAAGCCTTCCTAAACAAATTTGATGCAATATGCCGGCAGTTCTGGCGATGCTTGGCAAGGAGACAGCACCCAGCACTGCAGATACCGGTGGCGCCGCCTGCACGCAAAGCTCCGGCTGGGAAACAACCCCTGAGAAGGAACCCTAGAAGAATTAAGCAGGCGCCAAGGGTAAAGCGTACCCACGAAAAGCACAGTCCCCTGAAATCTCAAGGACTTTACCGCATTGAACGGGGACAGATATGGAGCCACGGGAGTTGGAGCGAAGGGGCAATCAGCAGAACCCAGAGATGTTTCTATGAGCTCCTATACCTGCCTGGACTTTGTGAGTGTGCTAGGGGTATTGGCTGAACGAGCGACTAACAAGCAGCCCCTGCCCGTTCAGATATTCTAGTTCAGCAAGCGTGCTGCACTGCCTTCCCACTCAGTGAGCGAGGTTAACAAGCATCTGCTTTTTTGCTCTTGTTGTTTTTTCCCCCTGTTCCCACGTTGTTCTCTACCTGTCTACCTTCTCCAAACTCAGTTATTAGCATAAATCTGACCCTGGAGCTGTAACCTAATCCTGCTACCACCAATAGTATAATCGACAGCAGGGGTCAAGTCCTGGGGAAAAAAGTGTGGGAACTCCCCCCCACCAAAAAACCCCCCACTCGTATGCATATATAAACGCGTGCACACACATACACTCACAGACACACACATGCACTCAGACACTCACAGACGCACACACATACTCAGACACTCACACAGTGGTGTATTTTAATTTTGTGCTGCCCTAGGCATGACTATACCTGAGCACCCCCTAATCTAAATTTACCACCCCTTCCTGTCAAGGGCGCACCGCTTCCTGATTAAGAACCCACCCCTTCCTCTTTAGACTCCACCTTTTCATGCTCCTTTTAAAGAAATACTATAGTGCCAGGAAAACAAAGCTGTTTTCCTGGCACTATAATTCCCTGTAGTGCCCCCCCTCCCCCACTCGACACTGATGGGGTTAAAATCCTATAGGTATTTAGCAGATGCTGGATGTCCTCATGCACAGGGTGAGGACGTCCAGCATCAGTTAGGTGACTTTTGGTCACCTAACCACCCGAAAGTCCCTCTAGTGGCTGTCTGATAGACAGCCACTAGAGGTGGAGTTACCCCTCAAGGTAATTATTGCAGTTTCTGAGAAACCGCAATAATTACACTTGCAGGTTTAAGGGGACTGGGACACTGCACCCAGACCACTTCAATGAGCTGAAGTTGTCTGGGTGCCTATAGTGTCCCTCTAAGCACACTCTCTGACAGACACCCACACTGGCAGATACACACTGACAGTAACACACACACTCAGTGACAAACACACAGACGTCACTGATTTGACACACACACACATTCACTGACAGACACTCATTCATTGACAGAGAGACACACACAAACACACTGACAGACACACTAATAGTCACACACACACTAAATGACAAACCGGCTTGTTTGACCTTCTCTGTTTATCTCTGTTACCCTTGACCCGGCTTGTTCCTCGCTTACCTGTCTTCTCGTTCCCTCGACCTCGGCTTGTCTTTGACTATTCTCTATATTCTCCGTACGTTAGTCCGGCCATTCTAAGGTCCGGTATACGTATCCTGTACCTGTTTGTACTCTGCGTGTTGGATCCCTGTCCCGATCCTGACAGCCGCCTCCTGAGTGCCTGCAGGGGGAACGGCGTTCCTCCTGTGAAAAAAGTGCAGGAACGCCGTTCCCACGCGTTCCTGCAGGACTCGAGCCCTGATCGACAGATAAGCTTTAAGACTTTTTAATGTAAGGGGTAGCCCTACCTAATCACCATGTACCCATGCATGCATGCTTACTATGTTTTTTCCCTTCTGCTCAACACGGTCCTTTACCATGTATGACGACATACCGTACCTCTCGCCTCACAGTGCATATTATCCTCCAATGTTTTTAACTGTTGGTGTATCGCACATGCACTGTTTTTTTATACTTGACTCAAAAAAAAAAAAAAGAGGCTTCTTTTTTCCCATGGCTCATGTGAGCCCTACTGCTATATTCTGATATGTATTACTCAAATGCCTCAATAAAAATAAAGAATATTTAAAAATAAAAAAATAAAAAATAGGTGGTAAAGAGAAGATTTCTTCTGCCACTGTCTCTTTTTTTTCTGAATTCATTTTCTGAATTTCCTTGGCAAATGAGTCCTTGAGTTGTACTCAGCTGCTTGTACACTACATGACAATTTACATTTCGCAAACATTCATGTGATTGCATTTGACAGTCTATAAAACCTCTTTTGAATCTATCACAAACATCAAGTAATTTAAATGAACACTATAGAAGTATGCATTCCTCGCATTATAGTGGTAGAAAGTGTGCTTAGCTACTCAGCCCGCCTCTCTGTGGAGATAGGTTTCTAACTTTAACTCCGTGACAGAGATTATCAATCTTGATGATCTTAGCCAATCCAATGTTTCCCCCATTGGAAAAGCATTGGGAGGCTTTTGCACATGCGCAGCAAAACGCCTTTACTAATCAACATCTTATAGAGATTAATTGAATCGATGCATCTCTATTCAGTGTCTCCATGCAGATTGTGGAGATGCTGAACATAGGTGCTGCGTATTGTGCAGCAATGAGATAGGAAGCACTTCTAGTCACCGTCTGAGTGCCGTCTAAGCAGCAATGTAAACACTGTCTCTTCTCTGAAAACACATTGTTTACATTAAAAAGCTTGCAGGGAATGTACGGAAATCATGCTTCTATAATATAAAAATCTTGACGGAAGGTAAAATCTGTCCGCAGAGAATTTAATCGCATACCATACACAGAGGCTCATGGTTAGAATGGGTTTTTAATACAATGATGCTTATGGGCTTCTGCGCAAGCCAAATGTGAATATTATGCCACTGTTCCTGTCATGTAAAAATAAAGAATTTCAAAAAAAAAGAAAAAAAAAGCTTGCAGGGAGAGGCAGTAGACACCAGAACAACTACATTAAGCTGTAGTGGTTCTGTTGACTATAGTGTCCCTTTAATGTGCAGCCAAAGAAGGCATCCTTGGTTCTCTACCCTTGAAATACGGTAATTTGGCTGCACTGTACTGAGAAAAATTCATTACTAAGGTTTCTAAAGAGAAGGGAGAATCACTTGCATGATAACATAGGAGTTATTCACTAAAGGGAGAAATCAAAGTGAATGTCAAAGTCAAGGTCAAAATAATTTAACTGAAAAATGTAAGCTTGAAGTCAGCTTTAACTTTGGCTAGTTTGACGTAAAATTGAAATTCACATTGAATTCTCACTTTAGTTAAAACCCCTTTATGATTTAACACTTCTGCAACCGGAGTAACATTCATAACTTTGGTAAACAAATGCAGGTATAATAAGCCGTCAGAGCAATACGCAAGTGAATCTAGAAGACCTCTATGGTTATTACTAAAGTAGGAACTTTGCTGCATTCAAAGCGAATTTAAAATTTAAGACCACACTAACTAGATTGGAAAAAAACACACAAAGTCAGCTGTACTTTACAATTCAACAATTTTTGTCTAAAATTTAGAAATTCACTTTGAATCCAGATAACTCTCACTTTAGTAAATAACTTTAACAGTCATTTCTTACTACGTAGTTGAATAAAATGCTGCTTGTTCAGGAACATATAGACTTCAGTAAAATGCTTAAAGTAGTGGTGCAAAGTTCATGGCATGAAAATCAGTTGAAAGTCTGGTTTTACCAGCTATTCCTCATTGTAGCTGGATTACCTAGATATGTGACCATAGACAAAGTGAAAGATAGAAACACGTATCGGAATTGCTTTATTTGGGTCTATACATATTTCAGTGCTCATTTATACCACAACTAAAACAGGTCACTGAAGTTTGAATACTGTCACCAAACGGAACTTTGTCACAAATACATTCTGTGGATTAAAAAGGTTCAAATAGGTTAGGCCTGAGTGAAACTCACTAATATGTAACAGCACAACACGCAGTGCATCTTCATTATAATATCACTGTTTGGCTAACTTTTCCCCACATCACATTCCAATCCATGTACATATGTTCCTGCACATTTATCATAGTATTTTTGTTGTCTATAAAATAATTAAAAATTACAGATTCGGGCTACCAGCGATACCGAGCGGACGTCTCACTACAGAGCTCCGCTCAGGCCTGAGAAAATATATCTATTAACAGCCACAAAAGCAGAGATTTCACCTCAAAAGGAAGACATCCCCCCTATAGAGATATGGGGCGAAGAAATAGAAAGGCTCAAGGGTCGGCGGGCTCCCACCAGCCAGATATCAGAACCTCATTTGAACGGCCGACAGACTCACAGGCCGTAAAGATGGCGCTGGACTCACGCCGCACACAGGCGGAATCTGAGGCCTCGCAGGACGAAGAGGACCCCACACCCTCCCCACAGTCCGGAACACCATCCGGCCTCTCTGACATGGAGGAAGACGAGACACCCTCCACGAAAGGGGACATTAACAGACTCCTCACAGAAATGAGAAACATATGGGGAGCAGAACTCAAGCAAGTCCAGGCTGGGGTAGGGGAGCTGAACCAAAGAGTCCAGGCACTGGAAAGCCGTGAGACAGCCAGAGAAAATAAACAAATGGCCAGGGACACCCAACTGGACAAACTCACCTCACAAGTGCAGCAACTGAGACGATCGGTGACCACAATTGAGGCAAGGCACCGGCGGAAAATCTACGTCTCCGAGGGGTCCCCGAGTCGATAACCGATGAGCAGCTCCTGCCCTATGCGCACAAGCTGATAGTGCATATGGGAGTGAAGGGAGGTGAGGACAAGCAGCAGTTCTCCTCAGCATTCCGGGTGCGGAAATCGGCGGCGGCCCCTAGTGGAGCACCCAGGGACATCATCATGGTGACCCTGGATATCAATATAAGATCAGCTATAATGGCACGTTCCCGTGAAATGGGGGTAATCACTAATGGAGGCCACACAGTGGCTATATTTCCTGACATACCATTCACTGTCCTCGCGGAGAAAAGAAAGCTGGCGCCTATAGCCAAAAGGTTGCGGGACTCGGGAATAAGATACCGCTGGGGAGTGGAGGGTGCACTCCTAACGGAAATAGAGGGAGAGAGTGTGGTCTTGGCATCGGAAGATGACCCGGAGCCCTTCCTGCAAAAGGTGGGTCTGCCCCCGGCAAGGGACATCCCCACGACTAACAAGAGTCCCGAAAGCCCGGATAGTCCCAGTGGGACTGACCACACACAGAGCAAACCACCCAACTTCCAGGTAAAGAGGCTGACTCCTGCACACAGAGCCGCAGAAACAAGACCGTCCGACAAGCAGGACCGGAAGAACACCATCACTCATAGGAAATTCCTTTGGTAACCTGACTTAATCTGTGGACCTACAAAAAAACGGCCACCGACCATGCACTTCGAAACAGTGACAAACAGGACAAGCACCTGAAGCCCCAGCACCTATCTAGCAGGCGCCTACATGGATAACCCCGCAGAGACCCAACCGCCCACCTAACTACAGGGCATTACTACTTGGTGACACGACTGAATGGGCTGCATAACTGCATGCGATGCATCGCTACATGTACTGCGATACTCAATATCTTAGGCCAATGTAATACGGCACCAACATCATAGCGCTGTACTAAATATAACGTTGCTAGGGATATTACAATGCTGGAGTTGTCGCATAGTTAGAGAGGTTACATTATGAAGAGGTTGCAGAACCAAGGATGCTGCGGCACCAAGGATGCTGCAATACCTGCAATAACTGTGATGGTGCAGTACCTGTGATGTAGCAGACCCAGAGACGATGCAAACCAGAGGTGCTGCAGAACCAGAGAAGTTGCATTAATAGTGATGTTGCACTACTAGAGCTGTTAAGTTGCAAGCGTTGTTGCATTTCCAGAGCTGTCGCATTACTAGAATTGTTGCATTAAATGTGATGTTGCATAGTCAGAAATACTGTGATAATGCATAATCATAAGGGCGGCTTACTATATATCTTATACCGCACCGTGTACTGCATAACTATATTATTAAGTTTCTATATTCATATACAGAGAGAGGGTGCACTACCAAATATAGGGTATAACTACAATCCTGCATTGCAAAAGAGACTACACTACCGATTATATGACCTAACTATGTAAAGGCATACTCGTGTATATATAGCATAAAGGTACACGTTGACTACACTCGACATTTCTAACGCAGGCCCTCACTGTGGATACTGCATAGGTACATAATAGGCACTGATATGCATATGTGGGGTCGCTAACCATGGTGCATGCTCAAACATATCGCATTGTCAAGAATGTGTTATAGAGGTGTTAAATATGTTACATACCCACATAGACGGCAGCACTATACAAATCACTATGATAGCCATATTATAGCGCTAGTAAGATGTCACTACAAAGTTGTTGCGTAGCCATGTTACGAATTTATTGTAATACTGAATACACTGTATAACTGTGCTGATATCATAACCGCATATACCGCTTAAATGTACATGATGATATTTTCAAAATAAAAAAAAAATACAAAAAAAAAAAAATTACAGATTCCCTCTTGGATCAAATATATTCTGGTTTTACCCAGTGAGCTGACCTCCTGAATCTTCATTATCTGCTTACAATCAGTCAGTTTAAATATGAAATGACCTCGTATTTCATTCTTCTACTCTCTCAATTTGATGTATTCATGGCTAGTCTTTTAAATTTCCAGCACAACCATTAAAAAAATAAATAAAAGGATTGGAGTAACCCTTTTAGTCATAATGCCGTATTGGTGTTATTCTTTAATTATGTCCCCTTCAACTCTAAGATAGGTTAACCAATTAAGTTATATTTTACATGAAATCCAGCACCAGGCAAAGCTCCTAGTGCTGCCATCTACTCTGGGTCTGATGTGACAACAGATGTCGCAAAGTCCAATCAAGTGCTTCTCATAGTTACATAGGCTGAAAAGAGACTTGTGTCCATCAAGTTCAGCCTTCCTCACATTTGATTGTTGCTGTTGATCCAAAAGAAGGCAAAAAAAACAAAAAACAGTTTGAAGCACAATTTTGATACAAGCTAGGAAAAAAAATCCTTCTTGACCCCAGAATGGCAGTCAGATTTATCCTTGGATCAAGCAGTTATTACCCTACATTGAAAAATTATATCCTTGAATATTCTGTTTTTGCAAGTATGCATCTAGTTGCTGTTTGAACATCTGTATGGACTGATAAACCACTTCTTCAGGCAGAGAATTCCACATCCTTATTGTTCTTATTGTTCAGTAAAAAAACATTTTCTTTGCCTTAGACGAAATCTTCTTTCTTCCAGAGAACTGTTTAAACAGATTAGAGCACATGAGGGTGTTCATTGCTGTTCAGGAGAGGGAGGAAGAGAATGAATGTCAAAAAATAAAACTTCACTGCACTGCCTGCAAGGAAGAAGCTCATTACATCTATCACTGATGACAGACAGAAATTTGGCACAGAACTGACACTAGGCAGACAAGAAAAGTTGTGTGTGCCATGGGTGCAACTACCCCCAGGAAAACAAGTGCCAATATCTCTATATAGAGCTACACTCAAAAATCTCAAGGAACTTCAAAAAAATATTGGCTGGCCCCCCTTACTTAGATACACACTCCTTGGCACACAGACATATACACACATAAACTGTCATACACATAGTCTTTCAGGATACACACATACACATTGCCAGAGACAAATATAAAATATCATGCACACACTGTCACACAGGTACACAATGTTAGAAACACACACACAGATTCCCTCTTTCAGACACATGCCACACACAGATACGCGCACCCAGCATCAAACAGACACACAACTGGACATGTACACACAGTCAAATATATTCTCATACACAGATAGACACACATTTAGCAAGAGACTAATGCATGCTTTGTCAAACACATAGATACACACACTGTCAAAAAGACACACAGCCAGACACACACACGCGCACACACACACACGATAGATACACACACAGCAACTGTCAAACAAACACAAAGCCATACATACATATACACACAATAGATACACCCATCCACTGTCAAACAGATACAAAGCCAGGCACGCACACAATAGATATACATACACTGTCAAACTGACACACAGTCAGAGACACACACACGCACAATCAGTCACTTCCAAACTCAGATCTTAAACTTCTTCTCTCTACAGTAACTAGTCATGAATATCCCCTGCCCCTACTATTCACTCTCCACAGGCAGTCCTTCAACTTGCAATATAACATGTCACATCCCTGCCCCATCTACACACTGCTCGAATCAGTATTTTAGCTATCAGTTAGAGCAGCTCTATGATGACGCTGAGAGGAAGTAATATCTATGATATCACTGCCTCCAGTGCTGCCTTTCAATGAAGCTGTGCAGGCTCCCTTATAATGAAGGGCCCCTTTGATACTGCTAACCAATACAGTCTGGTTCAGAGAGACATACCAGACTCCTACCGCCATTACAACTTCTAAAAACAGAAACGATAGTGGTGGTTGGAGTGACTGTTTATTTTAATTTATTACGTCTTTCTGCAAGTAATGCATTATGGTGGCAGTCAGTGCTGCAATGGGTAATGTAAGGGATCGACGGCACCCCGACTGGGTACCTCCGTTGAAGGATGCTCCTAGCGCTTCCTGAGGACTCCAAGCACTGCAGCAGACATCACAACCACGGAACCAGAGAAGCATACAAATGCTCTCAAGCATATGAATGCTGTAAACATGCAAGGGAGGGATCCACAACAATTAGTACCACAGCCAATAATGTACCAGTTACCTCCCACACATCTCCTCCTCTTAGTGTGACACATAATCCCATTATTTCAGACACAAATTCCCTGGGTTTCTGGATGTACCCCTAAACATAGGGTTACCCCTTTAAATGTTACATCCCCTGGTAGCCCTGATCTGGGTGAGACACATATCCAAAAATCACCCAGATCGGACCAGGGGTTCAGGAATTATGGAGGGTTAAAGTTTTGACCGACCGCATGGCAAAAGCATCCGAAAATAGTTCCATGTACTTTGGCCCTGCAGTCGGTCACAGAAAAGGGAATGAAAACACACGAATTGCCTGGGTTATAGAGCCTGGGGAGGGTTTGAATGAATTCCCTTGTTCGTGGGGTCTTTCTACCGAACGGCGGGCCATTCGGTAGTTTCTACACAAATTCATGGAAGTCTGGAGGTCTCAGCGGTTTTTGCCTAGTCGAGTGTCCGATTTTAGTTCCAGACACTCAACGGCAAAACACCGCTGTTCGGGAGTTTAAGATGGCCGCCGCCATGTGTTCGTTTCCCGAATGGCGGCCACCCAGAGGACAAAACCACACATTACACACATTGCCAATTACCTGTTTGCAACATTGTTGCGAACGGTAATTGGAGGCACACTTTAATCCTGGGTGGTCTGGTTGTTCGGTAGTTTCACTCAATATAATGAATGGAGTGATTCTACCGAACAATCAGACGAATGCTGCATACACATAACACAGTTTACCGAACACATAATATTAAAGACAGCCTGAATGCAATCTGCTATACAGTCTTAAAGGGGCATTGTTCCTAAAAGTCATAATATGTCCATGGATGGCCCTTAAAGGGCCAGTAGCAGCAATATAAAATACCGCATGCCCGAATATTGCATTCAAAATTACAAATTTACCAGGGACCATAGTCAGCAGGTAGGAGGCGGGCAGCCAGGCCTCTCCAATGCCCAGTGGCGAGGCAGGTTCAGCCACAGGTAACATAAATTAAAATTAAGTACATGTATATTACAAATAAAAAGGAAGTTCTATTTCGTTTTGAATTGAGGATTTGTCTGTGGTAATTATAAAATAGGTGGTTAGTACTCTTAATTAAAAAAATCAAAACCTAAAACCAACAAAAACTAAAGTATAAATCCCCCTTAAATAAATAAACTAATAATAAGAATTTAAAAAAACAAAACAAAAATGGTTAAAAATAAATCAATAAATTTATATAGAAACATACAATGTGACGGCAGATAAGAACCATTCGGCCCATCTAGTCTGCCCAATTTTCTAAATACTTTCATTAGTCCCTGGCATTATCTTATAGCTAGGATAGCCTTATGAATATCCCACGCATGCTTAGTGGGTGGTTGCAAGATGTTAGCAGGAACAGCATACACTGAGAGGCACAACCAAGTTGCTGGTTGTTGTATACATCTGCACAGATTATGGGCTGGACCTGCCTAAGTCCAGATGGGAGAAACCACAAAGGGTAGCTGAGAACGACAGGGTGAAGATCCTGTGGGACTTTCAGATCCAGATGGACAAGAAATTACTGGCTAACCAACCTGAGATCGTGGTGGTAGACAAGGAACGGAAGACTGCAGTCGTGATGGGTGTGGCAACACCCTGTGACTATAACATCAGGAAGAAAGAACATAAAAAGATTGAAAAATACCAAGAACTAATAGAAGAGCTAGAAAGGATGTGGAAAGTGAAGGCAGTAGTAGTCACTGTTGTGATAGGAGAATGCTGGTCTTTTACTCACAAGTTGGGGGAGTGACTTTCACAGATTCCAGGTGGGACATCTGAGATCATTGTCCAGAAGAGTGTATTTCTAGGAATAGCTAAGATACTGCGCAGAACCCTCAAACTCCCAGGCCTCTGGTAGAGAACCCAAGAATGAGGAATAAACATACCACCCAGGAGGGGTGAAAAACATCAATGTATATATATAAATATATGCGTAAAGTTTACATTTGCTGTTTTGTAACTTTGTGATGGAATGTTATTCAAATGTTTGTATACTTGCTGTTATGTTGACTCTTTTGTGCGTTTCCTTATTGTACCTAGAAAACCCTCAGAAACCATTAAACTACTATATCCTCTTCAAATAGTTTAATGTAACACAAACTGCTTACTTCTTTTGCCGTAGTGGGAAGGTGAACATTACTCTAGATTAGAAGAGAACTGAATAACTGATGTTTTTTTATGCTTTTTATTTCATTTTGGAATGCATCCAAGTAAACATTTAAACAGTGGCTATCTTGGTGATGTTGTCATGGTTTCTGATTTCATATGGTTGAGGAATTTCATGTCCATTTAACACAGAAATCAAAATGTAACTAAACATTATGTTAATACTATTTGCACAAATAGTTTTCAGCCGAATCAATTTGCACAAAAAAACATTATTCTGATATTCATCCATGTGATGGTTTGGCTTGTCCAATTATTGTCCATGCAAAATATTCAGAAACTGATTTGAATGAACTAAAAACATGAAAATGGGTCAATCGGTGTACTGCAAATATAAATATTATGTATATGTTTACCAGTAAACTGATAGGTGCATTTTGCATAATTAGGTTCACAAAGCAAGTGAGAAAAAGTAATAAAAAGGAAGAAAAATAGGAGAAGAAGTAAAAAATACTGCAGGTTTATAGAGAAATGTACACCTTTATAAATTAACCTGGTTACACCTCCTCTGGGTTTCAATCAGTAAACAGCTACTACTACTTCCTGGTTTGGTTTGTTCTGTGGAACTAAACTCGAGGGAGTAATTGCAGTTGCTTGCCTCTCGAGTTTAGCTTCACTGAGAAAGTAACAGGACCAATTGTTTGACAGTCAGGGGGCGAAACAAGTTAATTTACAAAAGTGCCAATTTATATTGAAATTTGCACTTTTTGTAAAATGAAGACAAAAATGACTCTTTTCACAAATAAAACACTTCAGGAAACTAAATTACTCCAGGTGTTTGGAGTTTTCCTTTATATACTATATATAATTCACATATGTTATTATACTTTATTTATAAGTCCTCAACACATTCCACAACGCAGTAGATGGGTAAAATTGGTACGAGCAAAGGTACTATACAAAGACAAAGGTACTATACACCCCTGAAAACTAACTGTTCATTTTAATGTATTACCTCTTTCTGCATATAATGCATTATGGTGGCAGTCAGTGCTGCAATGGGTAACATAAATTAAAATTAAGTACATGTATATGACAAATAAAAAGGAAGTTCTATTTTGTTTTGAATTGAGGATTTATTTCAGGTAATTATAAAATAGGTGGTTAGTACTCCTAATTAAAAAAAAAAAAAAGCAAAACTAAAACCAACAAAAACTAAAGTATAAACCCCCCATATATAAATAAACTAATAATAATTTAAAAAAACAAACAAAATAATAATGGTAAAACTCAATTAATAAATGTATATAGAAAAATAGAATGTGACGGCAGATGAGAACCATTTGGCCCATCTAGTCTGCCCAATTTTCTAAATACTTTCATTAGTCCCTGACCTTATCTTATATCTAGGATAGCCTTATGCATATCCCACACAGCTGTGTAAGTGTGTTCCAGAGGGTTTGTGCCTTGCAAGAGATGTCCTGCAATCTAGCATTGGAAGAGGTGATAAAAGAAAATGCAAGGAGCAGACCTTTATTAGGCCTTAAGGGGTGGCCTGGAGTATATTTATTTTTAAACAGGTACAGCAATATCAGTAAGGACAGTTCTATCATTTCCATAAGAGCACCCAAAATTGACATAGGATGTAATGACATATTAAAGGGGCAGCATCGACATTGAAACCAGCAAAGAAGCTTTACACTGCCCACTCAAACTCCCAACAATCTACTGAAATAAGAACGTGTCTTGAGTTTGGTAAAGGAGGAACAAATCATCCCATTAAATTATTGTATTATTCAAAGACTTGTATTGTTCTACATTATTATGAGGATAAAAACATTTAATAAAGTGAAGAAATCTAAATTTAATTTAAAATGTGTGTTTCATATTGTAGTTTTAATATGTTTGTATAATATTGTGATAAATAAACATGTATCCTCTGGGAATAAACACAGATAACCATTTGGAGCAAAATACTGTAAAATATTACAATGAAAACAAACATGATACATTTATGGTATAATACATGAGAAATGAAGAAGTCACTTCAGGGTGCCCATACTGTGGAATAATCCTGTGTCTCCGGAACCGAATATTAATTTGTAAAGTGGCAGGCAGCTGTGAAATGAAATGTTGCTTTAATCTTCTTTGCTTACATGAGTTTCAGGAATACGTTGATGGAGTTTCTATTTATTTAGTAAAAAGTTAAAACAGCCATAAAGAGCTAATATTGTTTGTAAAAATAATAATAAAGGAACGGTTTATATACACATAGGACAGGTATGCCCCTTTATTTGTACATTCTGACTTGCTTGACTCTCTCTTTTTACTCCTCAGGGTCGTACCAGCACTCTGTGTTTTCTTCTACAAGCTTGGGACTGGAATGTATACAACTCCATGGTACTGTGGCTATTGCATCAGACATTGTGAAGTCATTACAAACGGAGATCGGTGTGGTCCAAAGGATGTTTTCACAAATTTTGGTGGGCTTGGGTTCTCCATGTCTCTCTTTCATGCTGCCTGTGGTTATTCTGTATTGCTTTTCTTGGTGGGAAGATGACTTTATTCACATTATATATGGGGGTAAGACTATTTCTATGATTAATGGTTGAAACATTGAAAAAGGGTTTATATACCTGAAACCTCTGTTTTTAAATTTTACAAATGTTGCACTTAGGTGCACTACAAGATTCTGTTTGCGTTTGTTCCGTTCTTTTATGGTTCATGCCTATACTACCAAAGGAACATGGGGGTTTGTTGAACTAAGGAGTTACCTACTACTGTACATCAGCCTAGATGTTTAAATATTGTGTATTTTGTATTTTTTGAACTTTTGATACTCTAGTAACATTTCCTATTTGTTCTATTTTTCCACAATTTTAAATGTGCTTCACACACAGAGGAATATTATGTAATTAGCTGACATTGCCAACTATGCAGAGGTGTTTGCATACACCCCACAACAATTAGAGTCAATTGTGAATGCCAGTACTGCAGACAATAGTGCATTTCTGATGGTAATAGACCCCACTAGCCTGAGGATGAGATTGGAATATCTGCCCAAATAGGAAACTAATGACAGGCTTCACCAAACTACTCTCATTGAATATTTCTCATTGAAAGTTAAACTGATTCCTAGGAGGCTGAGGGTACCACCACTTGAGCCCAACTAGTGCAACGATAACCACAACCATTCTAAAAGGTGGTTTCAAATGTTGATCAAATGTTCACTAGATTTCATCACACTGACAGAAGAAAGACTCAACCAGGATATTGGCAAGGTTACCATAGAGAAGACTGACGTTACAGCCTTACCAACCTCACGAATTGAACGAGAACATCTACAAAGAGTGACATAGGAAATGCTTTCTTTTTCAGGATGAACCCAAGGACCAGAAGGGGCACCAGGGGGGCCATACCTAAATAAGGCAAACAACAAACATGCAGCTAGTCAGCCAAGAAACCAACAAAGAGCTATTGAACATGTCTAAGACTATATTGACTGCTACTCAATGAAATGCAGCAGTGTAAGCTTTATTCCATCTAGCCCAGGGTTCAATTTTAAAACACAAGATAAATTGCAAACAATTTTCAGATTATTTAATTTACTTGGCTTCTTTTCAGATCCAGTACACCAAGATTCCAGCGATCTGGTCCAAGACACAAATAGCCGGGCAGTGGGTGCACAGCCAGAGGCACAGCACATACTTAATTTGGTGGTTTGTTAAAACAAAAGTACTTTCTTCAGATTGGCTCTTATAACTCTCTACAAACGTTTATTAATTTGGTCACTCAGAAGGTTGAGATATTGCTGTGGCAATCACAAGGCTGTAGACAAAACGTGAGTCTTAAAGAAAAACAAGATTTATCTATCTATCTAATGATCCCGGAATCGTGAATATAACAATCAAACCAGCTGACAAAGGTGGGCTTGTTGTCATACAGGACACTACTTCATACCATGCAGAAATAATGAGACAGTTGCTGGATAGAACTAATAGCAGAATTCTGATAAACAACCCCACTGACATTTTAGCAAGATTATTGAGACAGTGGTGGACAGACCTCTGGCCGACATTGTTATCAGCAAAACATAGAAACATCGAATGTGACGGCAGATAAGAACCATTCGGCCCATCTAGTCTGCCCAATTTTCTAAATATTTTCATTAGTCCCTTATCTTATAGCTAGGATATCCTTATGGCTATCCCACGCATGCTTAAACTCCTTTACTGTTTTAACCTCTACCACGTCAGCTGGAAGGCTATTCCATGCATCCACTACCCTCTCTGTAAAGTAATACTTCCTGAAATTATTTTTAAACCTTTGCCCATCTAATTTAAGACTATGTCCTCTTGTTGTGGTAGTTTTTCTTCGTTTAAATATAGTCTCCTCCTTTACTTGTAATCAGGGCCGGACTGGGAAAAAAATTAGGCCCGGGCATTTTTCAATCAGAGCGGCCCCCTAAGAAGGGGGCGGGGCCAGAGAGGGTGTGTTTTGTCATCACTAATGACAAGCACGCCCCCCCTCAAAGTGAGCATGTTGGTTCAATGCGCAGAGCCCCGCTGAAGAGCTCTGGCATTAGAAAAAGGCCCTGAATTTGTTCTGCGCAGCGCAAGCAAATTTAATAACATGCTTGCACTGAGTTGGCTTTTAAATTGTCTCTGGTGTCTCCACAAGTGGGATACCAGAGGACAAAAGGGCCAGGAAAGTGTATGGTGCATGTGTATGGAGCCTGCTTGTGGGATTGCGTGTGTGTAGAGTGTGGTGTGGTATTGTGTAAATAGGTCAATTTCATTTGTGTTTGTGGTGTAATATGTGTGGCTAGGCGCTGTACAGAGTGTGTGTATATTGGGCATAGTGTTATAGGGGATGTAGCGAGTGTGTGCATACAGGCTGTAGTGTGTGTAGGGGTTGTAGAGAGGGTGTGTTTAGAGAATGTAGTGTGTGTTTAGGTGGTGCAGTGTGTGTGTGTAGGAGATCTAGTGTGTAAAGGACCCAGAGTGTGTATAGGAGAGTGTGTGTGTGTGTGTGTGTGTGTATAGAGGATTAAGAGTGCATAAAGGGTAAGGGATCTAGCGTGTATCTGGAGTGTAATGTGTGTAGTTGTGCAGTGTGAGGGGTGCTGTATTGTGTGTGTGTATATATATATATGGAAGTATTGTATGTGTGAGGGGCGCAGTGTGTGTGTAGGTAAGAGGGGTGCTGTGTGTGAGGGTGTTTTTATCTGCCGTCACATTCTAGGTTTCTAATTTTCTTTGTCTTTTAACTCACTGAGGGTTATTTTATATATTATATATGTGTATATATATATATATATATATATATATATATATATATATATGTGTGTGTGTGTGAGCGAGGGTGCTGTGTGTGTCTGAGGGTGCTGTGTGTGTCTGAGGGTGCTGTGTGTGTCTGAGGGTGCTGTGTGTGTCTGAGGGTGCTGTGTGTGTATGGGGGTGCTGTGTGTGTGTGAGGGTGCTGTGTGTGTGTGAGGGTGCTGTGTGTGTGTGAGGGTGCTGTGTGTGAGGGTGCTGTGTGTGTCTGTGCTGTGTGTGTCTGGGTGCTGTGTGTGTCTGGGTGCTGTGTGTGTCTGGGTGCTGTGTGTGTCTGGGTGCTGTGTGTGAGGGTGCTGTGTGTGTCTGGGTGCTGTGTGTGTCTGGGTGCTGTGTGTGAGGGTGCTGTGTGTGAGGGTGCTGTGTGTGTCTGAGGGTGCTGTATGTGTCTGAGGGTGCTGTGTGTGTATGGGGGTGCTGTGTGTGAGGGTGCTGTGTGTGAGGGTGCTGTGTGTCTGGGTGCTGTGTGTGTCTGAGGGTGCTGTGTGTGAGGGTGCTGTGTGTGAGGGTGCTGTGTGTGAGGGTGCTGTGTGTGAGGGTGCTGTGTGTCTGGGGGTGCTGTGTGTCTGGGGGTGCTGTGTGTGAGGGTGCTGTGTGTGAGGGTGCTGTGTGTGAGGGTGCTGTGTGTGTCTGGGTGCTGTGTGTGTCTGAGGGTGCTGTGTGTGTCTGAGGATGCTGTGTGTGTCTGAGGGTGCTGTGTGTGTCTGATGGTGCTGTGTGTGTCTGAGGGTGCTGTGTGTGTCTGAGGGTGCTGTGTGTGTATGGGGGTGCTGTGTGTGTATGGGGGTGCTGTGTGTGTATGGGGGTGCTGTGTGTGTGTGTGAGGGTGCTGTGTGTGAGGGTGCTGTGTGTGAGGGTGCTGTGTGTGAGGGTGCTCTGTGTGTCTGGGTGCTGTGTGTGTCTGGGTGCTGTGTGTGTCTGGGTGCTGTGTGTGTCTGGGCGCTGTGTGTGTCTGGGTGCTGTGTGTGTCTGAGGGTGCTGTGTGTGAGGGTGCTGTGTGTGAGGGTGCTGTGTGTGAGGGTGCTGTGTGTGAGGGTGCTGTGTGTGTCTGAGGGTGCTGTGTGTGTCTGGGGGTGCTGTGTGTCTGGGAGTGCTGTGTGTCTGGGGGTGCTGTGTGTCTGGGGGTGCTGTGTGTCTGGGGGTGCTGTGTGTCTGGGGGTGCTGTGTGTCTGGGGGTGCTGTGTGTCTGGGGGTGCTGTGTGTGTGAGGGTGCTGTGTGTGTCCGGGGGTGCTGTGTGTGTCCGGGGGTGCTGTGTGTGTCCGGGGGTGCTGTGTGTGTCCGGGGGTGCTGTGTGTCCGGGGGTGCTGTGTGTCCGGGGGTGCTGTGTGTCCGGGGGTGCTGTGTGTCCGGGGGTGCTGTGTGTCCGGGGGTGCTGTGTGTCCGAGGGTGCTGTGTGTCCGAGGGTGCTGTGTGTCCGAGGGTGCTGTGTGTGGGGGTGCTGTGTGTCTGGGGGTGCTGTGTGTCTGGGGGTGCTGTGTGTCTGGGGGTGCTGTGTGTCTGGGGGTGCTGTGTGTCTGGGGGTGCTGTGTGTGAGGGTGCTGTGTGTGAGGGTGCTGTGTGTGTCTGGGTGCTGTGTGTGTCTGGGTGCTGTGTGTGTCTGGGTGCTGTGTGTGTCTGAGGGTGCTGTGTGTGAGGGTGCTGTGTGTGAGGGTGCTGTGTGTGAGGGTGCTGTGTGTGAGGGTTCTGTGTGTGAGGGTGCTGTGTGTGAGGGTGCTGTGTGTGTGGGGGGGTGCTGTGTGTGTCTGGGGGTGCTGTGTGTGTCTGGGGGTGCTGTGTGTGTCTGAGGGTGCTGTGTGTGTCTGAGGGTGCTGTGTGTGTCTGGGTGCTGTGTGTGTCTGAGGGTGCTGTGTGTGAGGGTGCTGTGTGTGTCTGGGAGTGCTGTGTGTGTGTCTGGGGGTGCTGTGTGTGAGGGTGCTGTGTGTGTCTGGGTGCTGTGTGTGTCTGGGGGTGCTGTGTGTGTGAGTGTGAATGTATTTATTTAAATTTAAATATATTTTTTTGTTATAAAAAAAAAAAAGAAATAAGTTATGTTCCCCCCCCTCCCTTCTTACCTTTAGCCTGGGAGGGGGGGGGGGTGCCGTGCTGCCATGGGGGGGGGGTGCTGTGCTGCCATGGGGGGGTGCCGTGCTGCCATGCTTCCTATCTTCCCTGGTGGTCCAGTGGTGAGAGTTAACTCTCGCGAGATCTGAGCGTTGCCGCGGTTACCGTGGCAACGCTCAGACCTCGCGAGAGGACCCGGCGGAGCTGCTGGCAAGAGCTCCGCCGGTCCTCTCCTCCCTCCCACACTCCACAGCCGGCGGCCGCATCTTAGTGTCTCTGGGCCGGTGAGGGAGATCTTTGATCTCCGCACCGGCCCCCCATGGAGGCACTATGCAGGGCCGACACACTGATAGCGCTGGCCCTGCAGGGGCTGGCAGGGGAGATTCTGTGATCTCCCCTGCCGGCCTCAGCCCCACGGCCATCGCGGCCCACCGGGCATTTGCCCGGTATGCCCGATGGCCAGTCCGGGCCTGCTTGTAATATAAACAAAATAGGTGGAGCAAATTATATACTTTCCTCTCTTCTTAGTATGTCTAGTGATGCTGTATAGATAGATAGGTACATAATAGTGCAAGTATATTCACTCACAAGAGTAGAGCCATATACTAAACCTGGCTCTGGTGTGGATATCGTTAGGATCTTTATGGGTGATCCAAATCCCCCTGTGGATAGTCTGGATACCTGGAGTATTTCAATATTCTCCCGGCAGTTAATTACAGAAAATCCAAATAGGGTTAAAACAAAACTTATTTGATAAAACAAATGGATAAAATAAATGATGATAGAATTTCTTGATAATGTCCAGTAATGTACTGAACATTATCAAGACATTTTATCATCATTTATGAGGAGCATGGTAGTTTGTTGAACTGAGCTGCACAGAAGTTTGCTTACTACTATACATCAGCCCAAATCTTTATATCTTGTTTATTTTGTATTTTTGGAACTTTTGATACTGTAGTATTTTTTTCCTTTTTTATATTTTTCTACAATATTGTTTGTATTTTGTAACAATCCCTCAACATTCTCACAGCTTAGATGACTTAATTAAAATTGGCAATTGCCTGTTTGCCCAAACAAAATTCCATAATTGCTTTTTTAAAATTGTATAATAAAAATAAAATACAAATTAGAACAAATCAACATATCTATTTTGTAAAAATGAATCAGTCTTAGCAATTTTGCTCAAATTCCCTTGATATCTATCTCATCTGTCTTAACCAAGAAAATATGCATTTTTTAGTATTATTTTTTTTTTGCAATGGTAATAATTTATAAACTGCTTATAACTAGTGCTGTACTTTTTTAAAGGAAAATTACAAAATGTTATTTTATGTAAAATAGAGTGTGGTTTTACAGTTTGTACACTTGTTAAACATATACAAGTAATGCTGCAATATAATTATGGCTTAAGAGTACATCCTACAATGTCCCTTGGGTTTTTTCCATTAACTCCTTCAATACCCAAATCGAGTATACACAGTTTTAATTTCATGTATTTTACAGTTTATATTCTAGTTATGATTATCCGCCTGTAGAATTAATGAATGAATTTCTCAGCCAGAAGCTACTAGTCTTTGATGTAATGCCTGTACATTTTCAGAAAATGTCAGCTCACCTCCTGCTTTCAAACAGTATACGAAGTTTCAATGGATCATTCCTACATTCCTACAGTCAGGGTCGTATATAATTTCCCCAAACTCATATACATATCCCCAGTTCGGTATATGAAATCTACCGATCACTGACCACCCCCTTGCTCATTAACTACAAATTAACCACAAACCTAAGTGCTCTCTCTGTGTGGCCGATGTTCGTATAACTGAACAACACATGCTGTGGAAAACGGTGGGCATCTTGTCGCATGAACGCAGGCAGCGGCACTTGGTTGTCGAGCGTATGGAACTCAAAGTCGGATACATCCTCATGTGCACCTCGGTGATCTTGCGTCGACGCCTGCTTCTTTTCTCGACAAGACAGGAGTGTAACGGATTGCCTGGCACCCCGACTGGGTACCTCCGTTAAAGGATGCTCCTAGCGTTTTCTGAGGACTCCAAGCACTCTGGCAGACACCACAATCACCGAATCTGAGAAGCATATAAATCCTCTCAAGCCTCTGAATGCCGTAGACAGTTGAATAGGAAACCATATGAATAGGTTTACACTCCTAGCAGTCAAACTGGAACAGCATACAATAAATCCTCCCCCAAGAATGAGACGACACTTCACTTTGAGGGTTAAAACAGGAACTACTAGATTTATTCACACACTGTCTTATAAAGGATTCTCCCATGCAAGGGAGGGATTTACAATACACCAATCACACAATGGTTACATCCCACAGATTCCCTCCCCTTAGCCTGGGAGGTAATCCAATTATACATACAGTTTAAAACATACTTTCTACCCAACTTTCATAACTCTAAAACCATACATCACATTCACATAAAAATACATATCCACAATCAATCCATTCAGGGGAACAACATATTAAAAAATGGCATGAATCAGACCAGAGGTTCAAAAGTTAGTAAAGTGTCTTTTAAAACCCCTGCCAGCATGGCTTTCCGGCTCAGACCGGTTTTACAGAGCCTTCTCTCCTGGAGAAGTAATCCAATTACCTCCCAGGACAGAGACAGACTCCATTGAGCACATGGGGACACAAAGACAGTAAAACACTTTAAAATACATAAATTCACCTTTTACACATAACACACAGACATTTCACATATCCACAGATAGCTGGGATCTGAGCGCACAAAACTACCGAATAGCGCGCAGATGCTATTCACACAGTTCAATTGCCATGGAGCCGAAGTCTTTAACTACACGAATGGGCTCCATGGCATAGCTATCTGGGTTAACACATTCACATAAAGTCTGGTCCATAGTCCAAAGGCAAGAGGCGGGCAAGCAGCTCCCTCCAAGGACACGTGGCGAGGTCGGTTTCGCCACAAGGAGAACACTGTTTGGTAGGATTGTTTGCACGAACTAGGCGAACAATTGCTACCTATAAGCCAGGGGAACCATTCGACATTTCACTCGGTTTTGAACTCCCGAAAGTGACCAACCACTACCACTTTTTCTCTGGAACTAATTTGGGAAGATGCCACGTGTGCGGTTGGTCAAAACTTTACCCTGATGGC
The DNA here is from genome assembly GCF_036172605.1 of Pelobates fuscus. Taxonomy (NCBI): domain Eukaryota; kingdom Metazoa; phylum Chordata; class Amphibia; order Anura; family Pelobatidae; genus Pelobates; species Pelobates fuscus. The sequence continues at coordinate 177,228,749 of NC_086318.1, read as the reverse complement.
GATTCGGCTGTGTTCATGGGATCAGAGCTCTATTTGGATTTGTTGGGCGCTTAGATCTAGGCTATCTGGGGCTTGTGGGGGCTCATATATGTGTTATGTGTCCCTGCTGACCTTAAATATGCCACTGTAGCATCTATCCTGAAAAAAACATCTCTTGACCCGTCCTCCCCCTCTAATTATCATCCCATATCCCTGCTCCCTTTTTCCTCAAAGCTTCTGGAAAGTCTTGTCTTTACCCGTACCTCTCACTTCTTGAATTTCAACTCTCTCTTTGACACTCTTCAATCTGGCTTCCGCCCTCTCCACTCTACTGAGACTGCTCTTATCAAAGTTACTAACAACCTAATCGCAGCTTAATCCAAAGGCCACTTCTCCATACTAATTCTTCCCGACCTCTCTGCTGCCTTTGACACCGTTGATCATGCTCTCCTTCTTCAAACTCTTCAATAACTCGGTCTATGTGACTCTGTCCTCTCATGGTTTTCCTCTTATCTCTCCCAACGCTTAATGAGCGTCTCCTTTTCTAATGATACCTCCTCCCCTTGTCCTGTCTCGGTTGGAGTTCCCCAAGGCTCTGTTCTTGGTACCCTTCTATTTTTTCTTCATACTGCCTCTCTTGGCAAACTTATTACCTCATTTGGATTCCACTACCACCTGTACGTTGATGACACGCTCTCCTCCCCGGACCTCTCCCCTGCCGTCCTGCAATGTGTCACTGCTTGCCTTTCTTCCATCTCTGACCTCTCCCGCTTTCTGAAACTCAATCTCTCTAAAGCTGAGTTCCTTGTTTTTCCTCCTCCTAATACTGATCCTCCTCCTTCAAGTTAGTGGTATCCATATAAGTTCTTCCTTGCAAGCGCGCTGTCTTGGCATCATAATTGATTCTGATCTCACCTTTGAGCCTCAGATCCAGTATGTTGCCAAATCCTGTAGATTCCATATTAAAAACATAGCCTGCATTCGCCCCTTTCTTACGCAAGATGCTACTAAGGAGCTTGTTCATACTCTAGTAATTTCCTGCATGGTCTTCCCAAAAGTCGTATTGCCCCGCTACAGTCTGTAATGAATGCTGCCGCCAGACTGATTTTCCTCTCTAGTCGGTCCTCTCACACCTCACCCCTCTGTCAGTCCTTACATTGGCTTCCTGTATCCTAAAGGGAGGCCCGGACTGGCTATTACAGGATCTCCCCTGCCGGTCCATAATGGGTCCGCGCTATCCGAGCAAGGGCCCTGATGCTTTCCATGATTGGCCGGTGGGGAGATGAAAGATCTCCCTACCCGGCCCACTATCACTAACAAGCGGCCGCCGGCTGGGGAGGGGCATGGCAACACCCCTGATCATGCGAGAGTGAACTCTAGCCTCACAGGCTAGAGTTCACTCACCACTAGCACCACCAGGGATGGGAGCACGGTCCAAGGCTGAAGGTAAGAAGGGTGGGGGGATATAATGCCTGTTTTTTTTGTTAGTCCCCCCAACACACAATCCCTCCTAACATATAGACACACACCTCACACACATCACACTCCCACACAGCACTCTCACACACAGCACGCTCACACACATCACTCTCACACACAGCACTCTCACACACATCACCCTCACACACAACAACCTCACACACAGCACTCTCACACTGCACTCTCACACACACAGCACTCTCACACACATACAGCACTCTCACACCCATCAATCTCACACACAGCACTCTAACACACATCACCCTCACACACAACACTCTCTCACACACATTACTCTCTCTCTCTCTCTCTCTCACACACACACACACACACACATATATACAGCTCCCTCTCACACACACATCACCCTCACACACAGCTCCCTCTCACACACACACATTATCCACACACCACACACACACACAGCTCCCTCTCATACACACATTATCCTCACATACACAACTCCCTCTCACACACACATTATCCACACACACCACACGACACATACACACCACAAACACACACCTCCCACCTCCCTCTCACCCACACATTACCCTTACACACATACGCACACGTGCACACACACACACCACTCTCACACACACATTACCCTCACACACACAGCTCCCTCTCACACACACATTATGCACACACACCACACACATACACACACACCTCACATATATACACACACACAGACACAGCTCCCTCTCACTACCCTCACACACGCACACACACACATTACCCTCACACACACAGCTCCCTCTTACACACACATTACCCTCACACACACACAGAGCTCCCTCTCACACACAGTTCCTTCTCACACACACAATATCCACACACACACACTGCACCCCTCACACACATATCGCACCCCTGACATACCCACTACAACCCTCACATTTACACTCTACCCCTTTTTTTCCCAGTCTGGCCCTACCTATAGGGGTCAATTCAAAGTACTAACCCATACCTATAAAGCATTGAGCAACTTTAGCCCTCTCCTACATCTCTTCACTGATTCATAGGTATGTTCCTTCTCGGTCTCCGCTCTGCCCGTGACCTTCTCCTGTCTGCTGCTCGCACCTGTACAGCTAACTCACGCTTGCAGGACTTCTCGCAGGCGGCTCCCTCCTTATAGAATTGCCTGCCTACCACCATCAGACTCTCCTCTAGTCTTCAATCGTTTAAGAAGTGCCTTAAAACCCATCTCTTTAGGAAAGCTTATCTCACATACCGGTCTCTTGCTCTCTCCTAAAGGGCAGCACTCTACTCTCTCCTCCAGCTCTGCTTCACTCCCACCTTATATGACTGCTATTTCCTGTGTTAATGTGTTTTATACCCCATCTCCTACAGACTGTAAGCTCGTTTGAACAGTGTCCTCTTCAACCTATCCTTCCTGTACGTTTTCTTGTACTTGTCCTATTTATAGTTAAATCCCCCCTCTCATAAGTGCTACGGAATCTGTTTGTGCTATATAAATGGCAATAATAATAATGAATATTAATGTGTATTTGAATGTTTTTTATATAATATTTTGTACCTCTAGAGGCTGAGAGACAATTAGGTTGAGCCAAAGCAGTCTCTCTTATCTCTGAAACACAGAGGAGCCTGGGCAGGCTTATTGTACAAATGAATGGAAACATTCATATACATACATACATACACATTCACTAAGACACACGTACACAGACATATACACTAATATACATGTAAGAAGAGTCAGTGCATCTGGGAATACTTGTCAACAAATGTGTGAATGTATGTGTATGTAAGAACTCACCACTGGACCACAAGGGATCTCATATAGTCTGATACACCAGGTGTCACCACACTGGGTGATACTAAATCAAGTGACTTTGCTGCAAAGAGGTTTAATTACATGTAGTAGGGGAGTTTGAGCATGCTTTATTTCATTACACAAGAAAGTGTTTGTTGTGTTAACCATGAACTCTGTAATGGAGCAGTCTGCTGTCTAAGCAAACAAACAGAAAGCTCTCTTTAAGGATTGTAACCAAGCTGTGCATACCCAATCACTGCACTGTCATTATGAAACACTTTGCAGTGACAGTGTGATATTTAAGCTAGATTGCTTTATACAGGTAGAGCAGCTCTGTGACAATAGGTGGACTGATTATGGCTGAGGCGTTGTCTTCTGATGATGTCACACATTGTTTGATGAGGAGATGCTGATTGGCCAGGGCATCAGGGGTGGAGCGCTGGAATAAATGTACATTTGTAAGGGTGATTAAGAGGGGGCAGCCACCGAAATAGTTAGTTTAACACTATAGGGTCAGGAGTACACATTTCTATTCCTGATCGTATAGTGTTCCTTTAAGGCCAAAATAGCCAAACTAAAGGCATAGCTGACTTAGGTATTTTTTCCAGTTCAGCAATTTTGACTTCAAAGTTGAAATTAAATTTGAATTCAACCTGAAATCTCACTTTAGCAAATGATATAGTTGATGCTTTAGCAAATTATATCGACTTTAGCTGATGATATATGACAAACTATATAGTCTCCTATTATAATAATATTAATAATAAAAAAATACATATATAAATACACACATATATATATATATATATATATATATATATAGTTATATAAAATAATAATAATAATCCCTATTCTAAGTTGTAGTGGTTATGGTGCTTTCTGTTCAGTGTCCTTGTAATTGCTTAGGCAGCTGCAAAAATATTGCAGCACACACTGAATCTCTCTGGCATCTTTTGATGTGGACCTAAATCTGGATGGTATCTTTGATGTGGACCTTCAACATTAAAATATTAAATAGCTGCATTCTGCAATTTACTGTCCTTTATCTTTATTTATTATTTTCAGGAACCTATACAATAGTAAGCTCTAGCTAACTAAAACCAAATCAAAAACAATTTCAAGAAACATTGAATACTTTTTAGAAACACTGACTTTCTTAGTTCCATTTCTTTCCTCCATTCGCCCCCTATTGGTTTAATTTTGAAATTGAATCAGAGTTTCAGAAAATATACTTGTGTGAATTATGGTTTCAAATAATTGTAGCTATTTATAAAGTGCCCACAATTCTGTAATGATACAACGCGCGGCGGACGTCCTCCACGTCTGTCTGGATCTTCTGGAGGTCCTCCCTCCGTATCTGCCTCAGTTCCACCAGGAGTCTTTTTATATCCCCTTTCGTGGCTGGGGTGTCATCTGCTTCAGATTCTGGTGTGCTGGATCGGGCTTCCGATCTGGGTGAGGGCGGCGATTCTTCTTCCTCTGCTGAGGCTTCAGGTGAGTAATAGGCCGTAGGCGCCATCTTGGGTCTCTGTGGTGTCCCAAAAGATAGTCTTATGTCGGGGTGCCTAGGCGTACCCGAGCCCTGATTCTTTTTATTCTTCTTCCCCATTATCTCTGTTTGGGGGTGATCTTTTTTTCGGGTGTATTCTTTGATTTTCCCGTGGTTTCACTCGTTTGTGTCTATGATTCCGAGCGTAGCTCTGCAAGGAGACGTCTGCTCGGTTCAGCTGCTGGTCACGCCCCCTCAGGAAACTTCCCACTTATTTTTATATTAATAACTGGGTCTATATAGGGGCCTCTGTCATCAAAAACAGAACTTTTCATCAAAGTTCGTATGCTATCACCATATTTTTTTTTTTTTAATTCTTTATTTTTGAGGTGCGCATATTAACAAACGGGCCCATGGTGCCACAACAGCATTCCAGGGCGAAACATTCAAAGATATATATATACAATGTGGCATATGTAGGGTCTGCACATTTTTATGATATGAGTATGAGTCGTGTGCCTATAGCCCACAAGAAGAATGTATGTGAGTCCATGCTAAGTGTGTGCTGGTCGTCTGAGGTGTCTGTCACATCAACTGCGGGTTAAGTGTTGGCCGTGGTCGCAGACAGGGTGTCTAATTGAAAGCTTATGTACCTAGGCTCGTGTGACTTAACTGTTATCAGTGGTACCTGTGCATTCTTGAGCCTCGGTATGCATTATTCGGGTCTGTGGTATAGTGTTAAGCCTATGCCTTTGTTCTGTCGTGGAGGCTAGGAGCGCAGCGCCTAGTGTAGGGGCTGCTTGTGCCAGTCATCTGAGGGTGCAACCGAGGGTAGGGGGGGTCAGGTAATCTGCCTATAATAGAAAACATGTGTTGTAGTGGTGCACAAACTAAAGAGAATTATAACACGGATAACATGGTTTGCCTGGTAGGGCAACTTGGTATCGTTACATGTCTGTGGACAAGGTTCGGCATTAGTGAAAGTTCAGGTAGTCCCTTCTGTAAGGCGGACCGTCGGTGGCTGTCGGGGGACAAATGCAGTCACTCTTGCCGGGTCCCATCGTTGCTTTGCGGTATCTTCCCTTTGAGGTGCGACTGACGGCAGTGAGTTCAAAGGTAGTCCCAATGTACGCATCATGGCTGTTGCTTCGGTGATGTCGCGGACTATGTGTCGTGTTTCTCCTTGAAGTATCAATAGGGTCCTCGTGTGCCGCCAGCGGTATTGGATGCCGTTCTGTCTGAGGATAGTGGTGAATGGCCTCAGGGTTCTCCGCCACGCCAAGGTACCCCCAGACAGGTCCGGATAAAAGGTGAGCCGCATTCCCTCAAATTCATAAGGGTCTCGGTTCTTGAGAGCTGTGAGCAGTGCCGTTTTTTCTCGCCCGCTGTGTAGGTGGACTATTAAGTCCCTTGGTGCTGCCGCTGGGGCCTTGGGTGCTTTTGGTATGCGAAAGCATTCATCGAGGGATAGAGATTTAGCCTGTCTTGGGGGAAATAGCGCTGCTGCGAGACGTCTCAGCATGTGGGGTAGTTCCTCCGTTAGTACGCTTTCCGGGACCCCCCTAATTTTCAGGTTGTTTTTTCGTCTCAAATCTTCCAACGTTGCAAATCTGGCGTCATAGCTTTCGTTTTGTTTCTTGAGCTCCAAGATTGTTTGCTGCATTGAGGCTATTTGCTGTGTATGTTCCCCAGCAGTATTTTCCACTGTACCCAGCCGGCCTGTCAGGCCCCGCAGGTCTGCTCTCAGGTTCGCCATGTCTGCCAATATAGTGTTTTGTAAACCCGCCAGCAGGTCTTTTAGTACCGCCGTTGTCACCGGTTCCTTGTCTCGCCGGGGTTACATCCACTTCGTCATCCAGGGACAGGTCGTCGGACAGGTCCGAGTAGGCCCCGGAGTAGTCTGCCATATTGGGCCTAGTGGCCTGCTGCGCCTGCCTGAGAAGTACGCCTATGTCCTGGCTGAGGTGAGGTTTGTCCGGTTTTATTTTTTTGTTCTTCCGACCCATTGTGTGGTACGGGTCTCGCTCCTGCCTCTTTGGGTTTTTTCGGTTGGGTTTAGCCGTGGTAGGATGGCAAATTGTCTATCCGTGTCTCGGAGCTCCAAGTACATGCGGCCATTCAATTCAGTCGCTTGGCCACGCCCCCGCCTTGGCCACGCCCCCGCGCTATCACCATATTTTAACAGAGACTCCAAACCTATAATTTCATTATCAATTTTGCATATAAAGCTTTTCAAATAGCTTTTAATTCTCAGGTAGGAAAACACCTCTTTTGGGGGTAAGTGGAATTCTTGGGCTAATTCATGAAAGGATTTAATATGAGGGCCATTCAGTATGTCTGCTAGAACATTGATACCATTGTTTCTCCAATTAGACATATTGATTTCTTCCATATTATATTCTAGAAGGCTAACATTACAATTAGCTCTGATACTATTCCCCCATGATAAATTGTACTCCATCTTAAATCTTGACCAGAACCTTAGAATTCCGTATGTAAAATAGTGTTTCCCACCATCATTCTCTACAGTCTTAACCCAGTTCGCTTTCTTGGGGTCAATCCATAGTAATAGGGATAAATCCACTATTCCCACCATAATTTTTTCAAGTTCGACCCATAGATCTTTAGAATTTGTTTTAAACCACTTAGAGATGTGTTTAAGAATAGCTGCGTCATGATATTCCTTAATGCTGGGGATAGCTAATCCGCCTTTATCTGTGCTTTTTTCCAGTATCTTCCTTTTTATTCTAGGCTTTTTCCCATTATTCATATAGTCATAAAATTTGCCAGATTAGATCTATGTAGATATATGGGTATTATCAGTCACATTTTAACCACATTTTAAATCTGAGCAATTTGACAAATGGCAAGGTAGCAAAAGTATACATGAGAGGATACCAGTTTAAGTATAAATATAAAATTTACACCCCATGTCGAGTGTCATTTCTGGACATGCCAGAATTTACCCACACTGCAATTCTATGCATTTTTTTCTTTTGTTTGTGAAGATTTGACCATTGTATCAGTTTTACCATTACATCTATTTTAATCTAACATTCACAATTTACTTGTCAGTTCTCAACAACTCCTGATTTATTGAACAGACACCATAAAGCATTTGTGAAAACCAAAGATGATGTTGGTACAAGAAGACATGTATAAGACAGGGATCTATATTTGTAATATATCAGATTTTCCTCAACACTAGCCTTCTAACATTAAACTGTTCAACCTAACTAATACTCTTTGGATAAAACATAGCATTATTATGTGTGAAGTAACATAACTCTTGTATTCAACACACAAGCTATTATAGCTACTATAGCTATATAACTAGAACTCTGTGGAGCTTGTATTAGAATAACACAAGCTCTTAGCTATACCACAGACGTTATAATGGCCTCAATCCACCTAGAAGATACTCCTAGGCTATATGCAACCATTATGATGACAGGCGAATCTTGACCATGTACTACACAGTCACTACCTGGCTCACTCAGAGTTGACACACTCACCCCTTAATGTACGACCATAAGATGCAGATGTTTGCATATTTACTACATGTAACATAACGAAGTTAACGACACTGCTACTGTACTACCTTCTAATTGTTAATATTGTTTAGGTTTTCATTTCTTTATAATCATATGGCTGCTCCAGATGTTGCAAGACCTGCGTGTCTCCCATTTTACTATCCTGTCGCACTGTTATACATTTTCGGTGACACAAATAAAAGCCGTTTGAACCGTAGAATAACACAAGCTCCACTGGGCTATAGTATCTATTTTTCTCAACAAAACGGGGCAACTGCTTTGGGCCCCCCAAGAGTAACTGGGCCCGGGGAAGCTGCCCTATTTGCCCCTCGTTAAAGACGGCCCTGCTGGGGGGGGGGGGGGGGCACTAATCATTTCCACCACTAAATCATATTAGTAGTTGTTGCAGAGCTGTGCTGAGCATAGAGGAGGGTTAGGGGTTGTAGTGGGTGCTGGGGGTATTAGGGTCTTTAGTGGGTACAAGGGGCTGCAGAGAGTATAGGAGGCATAGGGGCTGTGGTGGGTACAGGTGGTAAGAGATATATCAAATAAGTCACTCTAACTTTTTTCTAATGGCTCTAATGGGTGCAGTCAGTAATAGGGGCTGTTCTTGATGCAGTGGGTAAAAGGGGCTGTAGTACTTGCAGGGGACCCTCAGGCCTGTAGTGGGTGCAGGGGGGAAGGGAGCTATTGTGGTTTAAATGGGCTGTAGCGAGTATAGAGGGTATAGGGGCTGTAGTGGGCACAGGGGTAAGAAGGGATTAGTGGGTGTATAGGTAGGTGCATTAGTGGTTGCAAGGGTTAATAGGGGTGTACTAGGAGCAGGGTGTAATAGGGATGTAGTGGGTGCAAGGGATAATAGGGTCTGTTTTGTGTGCTGGGGTAATAAGGGCTGTAGTTTGTGCAGGGTGTAATAGGGATGTAGTAGATGCAAGGGATAATAGGGGCTGTTTTGTGTTCTGGGGTAATAGGGGCTGTAGTTTATGCAGGTGGTAATAGAGGCTGTAGTGCAAGCATGTCAAACTCGCGGGCCGCGGGCCGCATGCGGCCCACAAGGACCATCTTTGTGGCCCGGCGAGCCGCAAGTGCATGCTCAGTGTTATAGCAGAGCACCTGCAATATGGGGAAATCTAACACTTACCCGGGCCGTGTGAGTGTGTGTCTGTCAGTGAGAGTGTGTGTGTGTCTGTTAGTGAGTGTGTGTGTCTGTCAGTGTGTGTGTGTGTGTGTCTGTCTGTCAGTGTGTGTGTGTCTGTCAGTGAGTGTGTGTGTGTGTGTGTCTGTCAGTGAGTGTGTGTGTGTGTCTGTCAGTGAGTATCTGTGTGTGTGTGTGCGGCCCACATAAACTTGAACCTTGTTTATGTGGCCCGTGTCACACTTTGAGTTTGACATGCTTGCTGTAGTGGGTGCAAGGGATAATAGGGGCTGTTGTCTGTGCTCGGGTAATATGGGGCTGTAGTTCGTGCAGGGGGTAGTAGAGCCTGTAGTGCTTGCAGAGGGTAGGGGCTGTAATGTGTGCTGGAGGTAGAAGCTGTAGTGGATGAAATGTAGATAGGGTAATTGGGGCTGTAGTGGGTGCAATGTGTAATAGAGGCTGTATTGAATATAGGGGATGATAGGGGCTGTATTGAATGCTGTGATTATAGGGGCTGCAGTGGGTGCTTGGAGTAATAGGAGCTATATGGAGAGATGGGAGGCTATAGGGATTATATAGACTGTAGTGGGTACAGGGGTAATGTTGGTTGTAGTGAATATAGAGGGTAATAGAGGCTGTACTACTACTACTTGTACCTTTGGTGTTATTTTAGTCCTTCCGTTAAAGTTTGCTGTGTTCATTATCTGTCCATATCTTGTAATCCATTCCTAGTTATGTCCCTCTATACTTTTTATTGGAGCTCTAAGAGCTAATTTCCTGCTCCTATTATGTGGCAAAATAATGTTTACTTGTAACCCTCCATCCTCTTTAACTTCCAATTCCCTGGGCCAAATAAATCGGCTTTTGCGTACTGTGGCTCCAATCTTTTTAAACTCTCTCCCTTATTTGCAGTATCTTCTGGCCTTATTGCCTATCTCCCCATCCCTACTGTGATACAGCTTATACTCAGTGGTGTATCCTGGTTTTGTGCTGCCTTAGGCAGGACAAAACTCAGGCGCCTCCCCCCCCCCACGCCGCGCCACACCCACCCAACCTTTCCCCCCGCCCCGCATTCTAAATACACACACACACATTCACTGACAGATACGCATACACTAGCTAACAGAAACACACACTCTCTAACAGAAACACACACACACTAACAGACACACTCACACTCAGTAACAGACAAACACACTCACTCACTAGCAGACACAAACGAGCAGACACACACTCACAGGCAAACACACACACAGTCAGACACACACACTAACAGACACACACAGTCAGACACACACACTCACTAACAGACACACACACTAACAGACACACACTAACAGACACACACTAACAGGCACAGACACACACTAACAGACAAACACACTAACAGACACACACACACTAACAGACACACACTAACAGACACAGACACACACTAACAGAAACACACACTAACAGACACACACACTAACAGACACACACTAACATACACACACTAACAGACACAGACACACACTAGCAGACACACACTAACATACACAGACACACACACTAACAGACACACACTAACAGACAAACACACTAACAGACACACACTAACAGACACAGACACACACTAACAGACACACACACTAACACACACACACACTCACCCACATTAACACGTTTTTTAAATTTATTTAAACACCCCCCCCCCAGCCTCCTTACCTTTTGGAATGCTGGGGGTGGCGGGGTGTCTCTTCCTCCCTGGTGGTCCAGTGGCTGCTGGGCAAGCGGCACTGGCGGGCGGGCGAGCGGCACTGGCGGGCTGCTGGCGAGGGAGCACTTCCTCTGAGCTGTCTGCTCAGCTCCCTCGCGCGCCTCAGAGTGAGGCTGGGAGCCGGAATATGACGTCATATTCTGGCTCCCAGCCTCACTCTGCGGCGCGCGAGGGAGCTGGGCAGACAGCTCAGAGGAAGTGCTCCCTCACCAGCCGCCCACCAGCGCCGCCTGACCGCCCAGCAGCCAGCCCAGCATGTCTGTTAGCCGCAAGGCTAACAAGACATTTGCCTTGGGCATTTGGGGGCGGCTTTTTTTGCCGCCCCCTGGAAAATGCCGCCCAAGGCAAATGCCTTGTTTGCCTCGCGGCTAATACGCCCCTGCTTATACTTATCAACCCTGTAACAAGGATCCACCACAAACTTCTGTTGGCACGCATTTTCATCCTAATACAGCTTTGCCTTGCTCTGTGGGAACACTAGATTTTATCATTAGAAATGTATAGATATATGATATATATTGATTTATTCATTTAAGTTCATGCAGCCAAAAAAAAAAGCCTGTTATTCCTCTATTAAGAGATATATCAAATAAGTCACTCTAAATTTTTTGTTTCTTAAAGTTGAATTCATATAAACATAAAATGTGGCGGCAGATATGAACCATTCGGCCCATCTAGTCTGCCCAATTTTCTAAATACTTTCATTAGTCCCTGGCCTTACCTTATAGCTAGGATAGCCTTATGCCTATCCCATGCATGCATTCCTGCATTTGTGTTCCGAATAACTAACTTTTTGGATATAAAAGGAGAATAACAGAAAGGAGGATGTGTAGGAGAGAGTGTTGGGTTGGGTCATCAGGGGAGATGATAGTGTGGGATTGTTTTATGAGAGTATGAAGATCATAGTCAGGGATGCTTGTGAAGGAGGAGAAAGCAGCTGACGAAGTGTGGGAGAGGAAATGGGTAAATTGTTGGTAGGGAAAGATGATCGAATAGTTGGGATTTTGTTTGAGAAATTCAAACCTGCATCAGATGCGATTAAGGGTGATAGTGGTGAAGGCGAGATAGAAGGAGAGGATCGGAGAATGTTATACAAAGTCGCAAAACATTGATGTGGATGGGGGGAACAGAGGTAATTAATATATTGTAGCAGGTCTTTATACATGCTTCAAGCAAAGTATAATATTGTTTAAAATAGAAAGAAAGGTTTACTAGTGTGGATGAAGACGGTGAGAACTACCAGGAACATGCAGCAGAATGCAAAGTGTGATGTTAGAAAGATGGGAGGATAGTAAGCAGGGCCGGATTTTCCTATAGGCTAACTAGGCTTCAGCCTAGGGCCTCAAGATCAAGAGGGGCCTACATTCAAATTGTTAGCAAAATTAAAATTACACTATTCTAAAAACAGTGAACACTAAAACACTGAACCGAAAATAAGGAAAAATTCTATGCATATGATATGATCAGTGGCGTACTAAGGGGGGGCAGTCCGCCCCGGGTGCCACTTACTAGGGGGTGCCCGGGGCAGACTGCAATGCCCCTCCTGCCGTGATCGCCGAGACCGGCAGTCTGCAGCTCCGCAATGTGCAGAGCTGCAGACCATGGAGCTCACGTGCACTGCCCAATCAGAGCATTTCCGCGGGTTACCACGGCAATGCTCTGATTAGGTCTCACGAGATCCATGGTCTGCAGCTCTGCGGATCTGCAGACCGGAAATGAGGGCCACCGGACCACCAGGGACCCCACTGGACCACCAGGCAGCCCCCACTGGACCACCAAGGATTTAAGGTAATTTTTTTAGTCACCCCCCCTCATCACCCCCTTCCCTCTCACAATCACCCCCCTCTCCTCACCACCCCCTCCCTCTCACAATCACCCCCCTCTCCTCATCACCCCCTCCCTCTTACAATCACCCCCTCTCACAATCACCCCCCCCTCTCCTCATCACCCCCTCCCTCTCACAATCACCCCCCTCTCCTCATCACCCCCCCTCCCTCTTACAATCACCCCCCCTCTCCTCATCAACTCCCCCCTCTCCTCATCACCCCCTCCCCCTCACAATCACCCCCTCTCGCAATCACCCCCTCCTCATCACCCCCTCCCTTTTACAATCACCCCCTCTCACAATCACCCTCTCTCCTCATCACCCCCCTCCCTCTCACAATCACCCCCTCTCCTCATCACCCCCCTCCCTCTTACAATCGCCCCCTCTCCTCATTACCCCCCTATCCTCATCACCCCCCTCCCTCTCACAATCACCCCCCCCACAATCACCCCTCCTCTCACAATCACTCCCCCTCCCTCTTACAATCACCCCCCTCTCCTCATTACCCCCCCTATCCTCATCACCCCCCTCCCTCTCACAATCACCCCCCCCCACAATCACCCCTCCTCTCACAATCACCCCCCCTCTCCTCATCACCCCCTCCCTCTCACAATCACCCCCTCTCATAATCACCCCCCCTCTCCTCATCACCCCCCTCCCTCTCACAATCAACCCCCCTTCCCTCATCTCGACTTTTTTTTTATTTATTATCCGTGCCACATTTTTTATAAAGGTTAGTACCAATCACAACATGTTTCATTAAACATATTGATATATATCACAGTAATGATGTATTTTATTGTCTCTCATGTAATTTACAAACTTAAAAATGGGAGGTGAAAGGGCCTCATAAGTGGAATAGCCTAGGGCCTCTTTTCATCTAAATCCGGCCCTGATAGTAAGTAAAGGCCAGCAGGAATGTGAATACTGAAGTGTATGGCAGCCTGACAGACAGGTGTTAAAATAAGGTCACACTGTGGATGAGTTTTGCATTAGGTTAATTTATGGACAAGCCAAAGGAGATGAGTGCAAAGAACCCTGATACAACAGAAGATTTGTTGAGGTTAGTATTAAAGGACCACTATAGGCACCCAAAATACTTCAGCTCAATGAAGTGGTCTGGGTGCCATGTCCCCCTAGTTTTAACCCTGCAGTTGAAAACATAGCAGATTACATTGCAGGGTTTATCCAGCCTCTAGTGGCTGTCAGGGAGGCAAAGCGGCGTGAGTTCAGATCCCCATAGGAAAGCATTGAGTAATGCTTTCCTATGGGCGGTTTGAATGCACGCGCCGCTGTGGCGCGCATGAGCATTCGGCTCCACTCTGGAGCTGACGTTGGCAGGGGGAGGAGAGGTCACCAGTGCTGAGGGAACCCTGCGCTGGATTAAGGTAAGTGGTTGAAGGGGTTCTGAGGGAGGGGGGCTCTGAGGGAGGGAGGGGGGCTCTGAGGGAGGGGGGGGGGGGGGGGACCTAATAACCCTATAGTGCCAGGAAAACTAGTTTGCTTTCCTGGCACTATAGTGCTCCTTTAAAGTCTAGAAGGATTACAAGTGGGTTATTAAGGTGACTAAAGGCACAAAGAAAGCAGTCACATTCATCAGCTGGGTATGGTATAAACAATGCTAGTAATAGGGAGTAGGCTAGAGAAGATGTGAACTTCATATGATGAGAAAAGATCATAGGGTATAGTGGTTGAGATGGGTGCAGGAGTCCAGGATGGGTGTGACAAAAGGCCAACAATACCTCTAGATCCAGCAAGGCATAACAAGTGAGAGAAAAAGCAGGAACATGAGGTGATGCAGTATTAATAGGAATAATCAATTTTTTGGTTACTGCCATAAATACAAACTGATTTTGAAGGAAAAAGGTGAGACTTGTGTTATGGTACAGGGACCTTGCATTCCAAAGTGAGAGGGGCAATTTTACACTACAGTGAGGGGAAAATGTATTCAGGTCTCTGCTAAAACATAGAAACAATGTTTTTAATTCACTTTAGGGTAGGAGGTTAGATATGTAGAATAAATTATACAAAATAACACCCCCAAACATAATAGACACCTAAGTAGATCAGGCCAATAAAAGAAAAAGTTAACTAATAAGTTGTTTTAGACAACAAACAAATGGACAATTAAAGGGACACCATGGGCACCCACACAACTTCATCTAGTTGAAATGGTTTGAGCGCAGTGACTGCCCCACGTGTCAAATCCTGGGAAAAAAGAGTGTGGGAACGCACACAATTACAACCACCCTCCTCCCCCCCCCCCCCCAAAAAAATTGATATGCTTGTATGCATATATATTGTAAAGTGCCAGTTTACAAAGACAAGTATATGGAGATATCCTCTCCGGAGTACGTCAAAGTTATCCATGCTAATTTATTAATGCCGTCAGAATAGATGGTCCTCTTTGTAGAGTTCGATTGATTTGGGGTTAAAACTCAGCTACGCCTGACAAATTCAACCTAGTTTAGACTGAGCAATTTTTCGTTTAGCCTTCTGCCAGAAAGCACTGTTTAGTAGATTGCTCCCAGACTGCCAGGCTTTCACCATGTAAGAATTGGGTCTCTACCTGATTTTATTAATCATTTGTGTATAAATGTATTTTCCCTTTTTTCTTTTTGTTTGAAGCATTCTAGTTTTTATCACGCATATATTTATTAAAAGTTAAGTTTTTACTACTACAATTACTTGTCAGTATCTACTCGGCCCCTTTAGAGGTGTCCACTCCCATAGGGACACTATACTTGATTTCCCATGTCTCCCATATACTGTGCTTTAAGTTTAGACACATACAATCACACACACACTGACAGACACACTTACTGACAGACAGACACACACTGACAGAATTACTGACAGACACTCACACTCACTGACACACACACACACAAACACCGACAGACAGACACACACACACTTACTGACAGACACACACACACACACTGACAGACACACACACTGACAGACACACTCACTGACAGACACACACACAAACTGCCAGTCACACACAGACAGACACACACTGACAGTCTCACTGACAGACACACACTTACTGATAGACATCCTTATTGACACACACATACTTACTTTCAGACACATACACACCTACACAGTCTTACACACACTCACAAATTAATTATATTGCTTATTTCTCCTACCTTTAGGAGTCCTCTGAGTCCTCTCCCTGGGGCCCAGTGTCTTTTAATCTCTTTCTTCTCCTCTCTCCTCTTGCGCTGTTTAATGATGCGGGGCCAAAATGACGTCATATTCCGGCTCACGGCATCACCATAGAGGGCGCGCGAGGGAGCAGGAAGATCATCAGCTCAGACAACCCCCCCCCCCCGCCACCCTCTGACTCTGCATTGTTAAATAAGCGCTGCTCCAGGGGCGCCCTTAGGTAGCCGGCTGGCCACCTGCTGGGCTTCCTGTGACAGGCCATCGGCCTGCTCTGCGCAGCACCCCCCACCTCCTGGTGCGGTGCACCACGTGCCCTGCCCAGGATCGGCTCTGGCAGGTCCTGCAGGACTTCCAAGGGGAACGGTGTTCCTGCTGTGGAAAAAGTGCAGGAATGCCGTTCCCACGCGTTCCAGCAGGACCCGAGCCCTGCTCTGTCCCCTTAACCGTGCAATGTAAAACATTGCAATTTTACACAAACTGCAATGTTTACATTGCAGGGTTAAGACTGCCTGAGTTAAGAAAAACAAGAGAGAAATCTGTCCTATAACGTATATACAATTGTTCGGATTATGCAAAATCAACCAGTCAAAATCATCAGGGGGAGCCTGGTGTACAGGCGAAACGCGCGTCGGGCTACACACCTGGGCGAGACATTTACCCACTCTCGGCTGTAGAGACTGTTTCTACGCCCATCTGATCCCTGTTTCGGGTCAGATACTTACCTAATTTATCATTATCATTCCTGTCCCTCAGGCGTCAATTTTTCTGTCTTCTTGCCGACTACTACCATGACTTGCGCTATCATACAGCAACGGGTAGATGTTACTTACTATAGTCGCTAGACAAGACTCCTGAGTGGAACGGGTATCCCTGATTAGGACGGTATTGTCACTGCCGACCAGGGTATTTCTTCAATTGCAAATGGGAATTTGATGAATGACAGGGTTATCCCCTCTATTACCAATACAAGGTTCAAAGACTTGCTAACTACAACTTTACAGTTGGCATAGAAACCCCTCCCCCCCTCTCTCATCCTCTTCTCCAACCACTTTACTATACCTGGTGCCCATGAAGGCACCATTCCTTTTCTACTAATATCTGGTCTCGGGTGGTACATGCATATACACGGGCATCTGTGACTAGGTTCACGCCATTTCGGGATTCAGGATAGAGGTTCATTGTAACCATTATAGTAGTGGGGATGGGAAGCAGGACATGTTACTGCTTATACTAGCACGGAAGCTAACGTACTTCGGGGAAACCTGTCTCTAGCTGTATGCTTGTTGTGCTACATCATCAATTTCCCTTTGGCATTTTAGTCCCTCCTATGCCCACTATTACATGCCTGCTCTATCTACTTCGTAGAGTTACTGTAATACTTTGCGGCGCTGGGACTCACTGTAGCGTTTGCTGCCTCTGACACACGTGGTTACTTAGTATCGCCCGACAATGTTGCCGGATAAAAGGTATCTCTCTGCTGTTTAGAAGTAGTAAGCTACCGAGTATTGCCTTCAACCAGAGCTGTACTCTTAGTTTTCGGCAAGTAGTGCGATTATTTGAATTGCGGTGTCACTGTGGTACTCTTTAGTCAGCATCGCTTGAGTGACATTACCCACTTTTCTTTGATTTTTCAGTTCCTCCACTGTCCACGATTACATGTTTGCTTGTTTTACTCAAAAGAGACTTTGTAACTCTTTGTGGCATTTGGATGTACTGAAGTGGTTTACTGCCACCCCTATACGTGGCTATTGAGTATTGCCTTTCTGTTGCCGATTAGGATTGGGCTCTCTGACTTGCTGTAGTAGCAATCTATTTGAGATTGCTCTCCTATCAGAGTTTCACCCTGCTAGATTAAGCAGCTAGTGCAATTATATACCTCGTCAGGTAGACAGGATTGCCACTATAGGCACCCCCTAGGCAGCATAACCTCATTATTTTACCCATTTAGGGATTTACACTTTTTCACTTAGGTGTGTCTCACCTCACTCTCCCTTTTCCCGCTTATATGGTTTAATTTTTTTTTCTGTATATATTGATGTATCGATTTATTATTTAAATGATCTAATAAAGTCTAATATTTTAACTGGTTGATTTTGCATAATCCGAACAATTGTATATACGTTATAGGACAGATTTCTCTCTTGTTTTTCTTATTCATACTATTAGGGTTACCCCCTGCTCTGTCCTCCAACAATCTATTTTGGCCCCTTTCTTCTTTTTTACTGACTGAGTTAAGACTTGCATGGGGATGTCCAGCATCTTGAAAAACCCCATAGGAAAGCATTGAGTATATGCTTTCATATGGGAAAGGCTTATTGCGCATCAGGTATGTGTACATCAGTTTTCCAGGAGGAGTGAGAGCAGGAATTAGGTATGTGAAAAGAGAGTTTTTAATTATTTTATGGTCAGCGGTGGTGGTGGTGGTGGTGATGGGGGGAAGGGGCAGAGGGACACTATACTGCTAGGAATACAGTTTTCCTTTAAAGAAACACTATAGGGTCAGGAACACAAACATGTACTCCTGACACTATAGTGTTAAACTAACTATTTAGCCCCCCTCCCTGCCAAGATGGTCAATTCTGAATATCACAGCCAAGGAGGCGGGCCAGGCCAATTAGCTTCTCCTTATAGAGATGCATTGAATCAATGTATCTCTATGGGGAAAGGTTAGCATTTCCATGCAGAGTGTGGAGATGTTGAACACCAGTGCTGCACATTGTGTAGCACTGACCCAGGAAGCACCTCTAGTAGTTATCAGAGGAGTGGCCACTGGATGTGTCCCTAGGCTGTAATGTAAACACTGCCTTTTCTCTTGGCGACAAGTATGAAAACAATTGAAGATCTTTGCCTTGAAATCGGAAGGTGCCTGCTCTGCTGTATTTGTGGATTACTTACTTTAGTTTGGTAATAAGTAAATTAGATCAGCCTTCATCTCACTGGCACTTTTCTCAATTTTTCCAACAAGGATCTCTCTCGATTCTCCACTGTGGATACTTTCAGACTCTGTAAGTTGGGTGCTGCATGAAGATGGAGAGGCTCTCAGGCTATCTTGATTTGCTTAGCACGCAGGCCGTGAGGCTGCTAGCATTGTGGCAATGCTTTGGTCCAGTGACGTTTTCTGGGATGTGCAGGGTTTCTGCATAGTCCCCTTTCTCTGTAGGTTCAAAGCAGGTGATTTGGGCTCTGCCTCTGATCAACTTATGGCCTCTGTTCAGCAGTCAATGACGGAGCAATCAGCTTAAGCAGCCATCTTGCCATTCATGTTTGGTGCTTCTATAGCTGCTGAAAAGCAGGGTTTGTCAAAATCTCATATATGTAGGGTAATTGTAGTTGTAGTGCTACCTTGTTTACAACTATAAGTATTTTAGCAGTGTTCAACAGCTACCGTGGCTGCAGTGGCTGCAGTGGCGCTAAAGTGCGGGCCTAAAATTTCCTTATATCAGAGCCCTCTCTGTATTAGTGCCACTACTGCCCATGTGACAAAACATAATCTTAGACTGATTCTATGAGCATGACAGTGAGTCCAGTGTACTCCAGTGACCTCCACAGTCACCAGAATTCAAGTCAATAGAGCACACCGGAGACATATTTTTTTTGTTTTTAATTCTTTATTTTGGTTGTGCATTGTTGAGTACTTATGAAACATAAACATGTCAAATAAGAGCTTTACATCTTGTATCAGGCAATAAAATTATACATGTGGAGAATGCTGCACATTTTTTTTTTTTAAAGAAGAGAAAAACATTAAGGAATAGTGGCGTTCAGTGTGTTGGGTGTAGATGAGTGAAGAGTGTATTCTCATAGGCTACTCACTGACTATGATTATGAGGTACATAGATGTAAAGGTAAGGTGATGAGTCTATTACAGCTTACTGGTGAGTAGGAGATCAGACCTTTAGATAAACATGCGTGCAGTCTGTAGATGCGCGTTATTAAAGGCAGGTATAGAAGCTGGGAGCTGTAATTGAGTATGTTGAACAGTGCGGAGAACCACGCTGTAGGGGATATTAAAAGGTGGTATCACCGTAATGAGACCTGATTTTACTTAATATAAACTCGGGGCTGGGTAGAGGTCTACAGTTACATGTAACGGTTTCCGCGTTAGGGTGTTCGTAGTGTGGGTGGTGCCCTCGTCTTTTCAGGGAGGGGGTGCTGCGTGCCTTCGTGGAAGGCCGACCTCTCAGTGGAGGTATTGCCCCTAACCAAGGGGGTAGCGGGGGGAGAGGGGGTATAAATGATTCAGAGGTTGCGCATGTGTGGCTAAGAAGAACCGGACTAGGTTTATAGGAGGCATCTCTTTATGGATGCCTGGTGATGTGGTAGAATGCCTAATCTCCCTACTCCTGGGTGGTACAAGTCAAGGATCTTGTCCTCGTGTGGGAGATTCTGCAGTGGTAAACAAAAGAAAGAAAAACATATGTATAACAACATTTGGTGAAAATAAGCAAATAAAATCATAGCGATAACATTTTTGCAACTTCGCAACTGTGCGACTTAGAGCTGCTGGTCGAGTAAGACCCCTCAGTAGGTATAGGTCGGTCTAGGAATGTCTCTGCCAGTCAGGTGCCCAGCTGGCTATCGCTTGTTGATCTTGGCACAAATGGTGTCACATTGGATGGGTCCCATCCGTGGGTGCGATTTAGGCCCGTCGGGGCCGCCGTCTCCTCTTGGATATCCAGAGCTGCAAGGAACGCAGGAATATCAGTCCCTGTGGTTATTTTACAGATAGTCCCTTTATGTGTAATAAGAAGTGATCGTGGGGGTCCCCACCTATAGGGCACTCCTGACGCCCGTAGTTGGGCCGTGACGTGGGTCAGGGATTTTCGCCACTGCAGGGTGGCTTTGGATAAGTCCTGGTAAAAGGACAATTGTGAGTCCTCAAATGTAATCGGGGTCTTGTTTCTTACCGCTGTCATTATTTGCCCCTTGTCGTGAGGTAGTGCGCAGCGGAGAATAACATCGCCCGGTGTTGTAGTGTTGGTAGCATTGGACGTCGGTAGGCGATACATCCCAGCGACGTTTACTTTTTTGGCGGTGGTGGGTGGCAGCACTGTGGCTAGTAACCGTCTTACATAGTGTGGTAGTTCCTCCTGAGGAAAGGTGGCTGGTATGCCCCTGATTTTAATATGGTTGCGGCGGTACCTGTCCTCCTGTGTTGCCACTTGTATTGATAGAGCCTGTTGAGCTGCCTGTAGTTGGGCTATAGAGGTCTGTATATTGGAGGTGTCTTGACGGAGCTCTTTGACCTCTACTTCTGTAGCTGCCAGTCTGCCTGAGAGCTGCTGCATGGAAGATTTCAGGATGGACAGGTCAGCAGCAAGTAGGCCTTGAATGTCCTGTAGCATAGTAGATAGGATTTGGAGGTCCTGTTTAGTTGCAGGCTCAGTGTTGCTAACAGAGGCTGTGGACTGTGGCTGTGCGTCTTCTTTTGGGCTTTGCAGCTGGGGTGCTGCAGGGGCAATTGTGTGGGGAGGCCCTGGTGAGGGTGGGTGGTCGGGGGCCGCCATAGTGGCTGATGTGTGTCGTTGGAGCATGACACCTAAGTCCCTCTGTTCGGGTACGTTACCGGGGGTGGATTTCTGAGTTCTGCGCCCCATGGATGTATTGGCAGTCATTGTTTGGGGTGACCACAGCTCCGCTGCGTTTTCGTCAGGATCCCCGCCCCAGAGATACTCGAGGTCGCGGTATGAAGGCTTGTGGTAGGCCCCGGTTTTGCGTTTTGCCTTCA
Organism: Pelobates fuscus; assembly: GCF_036172605.1. NCBI lineage: Eukaryota > Metazoa > Chordata > Amphibia > Anura > Pelobatidae > Pelobates > Pelobates fuscus. Next base: position 177,206,862 of record NC_086318.1, on the reverse strand, counting down.
GATGCTTCGGGGAGTACTGGAAGGGCATCTGTGGATTCAGCGGGGTGTCCCCGGGCTGTTTAGGGCGTTTGCAGTGTCGGATGGCTGCTTGTTACCGAGATATTGTCGGGATTGCGAATTAGATTTGCGGAGCTGGGAGAAATGGCTTCCGGTCCGGTTCAGTGCCAGGCTCCGCCCCCGCAGACATGGTTTTAACAGCATAAATGGGGTGCTGCCATATCTGTAACAAATATCCGATTCTTATCAGCATGGACAATAGTTTCCAAGGAATTCTTCTATCATGCAACCCATTTTATAAATGAATATACAATAATGTGGTAACATCATATATGTATGTAAACACCAACACATTCATCAAAATTAATGAATTCAATTATTTCACTATGATAAACTTACTTTTTATATACTCCATGTTGGTCAGAAAATATCATTCTACACATAATCAGTTTCTATCATAATTAAATGTTTGTATGTGTTATAACAATGGAAAGAATGCGACTATTTTACCGATCTATGGTGAAATGACCTTATGTGAATAGGATGAATTGTAATTGAATAAACATGATAAAAGTGGCAAATAAAAGCAACCAAAAATACTTGTACAAAAATACGTGTCATGAAGGGTTAATGTGCGATTCATGCCAGACATAATAATTGCATTGGCTCATTCTGCAAATGAACAAGAAAAAAAGTATGTAGCAAATATATTAAACAACGTTTCTTCTGATGTTTAACTCTATTTACTTTGGAATCCAATAATCAGCATTTCTAGGCGTTAAACACTTAGACTACTGTTTGCTTTTCTCTTCACATTGAATTCGCCTTTATGTTTATTGCCTTAAAATGGAAAGAGCTGTTTGTTTGTGCTAGCAAATAGATGGACTATGGAAAAAATAAATAAAAAAGAATCGTAAAATGAGCACATTCTGCACCTAGTATATAGAGTAATTGTAAAATTACACGCAGTTCTCAGTCAGTAATGACTGCATAGGGTTTAACTTCTTAAAGGGAAACAAAGTCGTTTTCCTGGCACTAAAGCTCACCCCTCCTCGCACCTTCCTCCACCCCTTCTGGCACTTACCTGGGGAAGAACGATGCGCATGCATATTACACAATGTTTTCCTATTGGGTTTTGGGTGACGCTGGATGTCCTCATGCATAGCGTTGAAAGTTGCCTAATGGCCTGGAAGTCCCTCTAGTGGCTGTCTGGTAGAGGTAACCCACCAAGCTAATTATTGCAGTTTCTTAAAAAACGCAATAATTAGCTTTGCAGGGTTAAGGGTACTGGGACACTGCACCCAGACCACTATAATAAGCTGAAATGGTCTGGGTGCCTATAGTGTCCTTTTAATGCCATTTGTCTTTAAACAGATTAAAATATGCACAAACAAACCAGGTCATAATAATTACAAAATGATTAATTGGTGCAACTTCCTTTTATTATCAGTCCTCTGAAATGTTTATTTATATTTAGCATTGTTGTACAGTACATAACAATGTAGGAAGACTTACATTTTAATAGGGTTTTTTTATTGAATAGGCCAACTGGCCAGCCACTACTTCATAAAATGCTATTGGTACTACTTTTCACTGACAGCAAAATTTTACCGGTAGTGACAGCGCATGACTGGCTCCACGACTATTGCATTTAAGTGAATTCTGGGATCTAGAAAGTTGTTTATAAAATATATCTTCTGCTTAGTGTCATAGGTTAGTATTGACTATGAATATTATTAATTTATTTAGTTATTGATGATTATGATCAACTCATGTGAATTAGTTGATCATAATCTGCAGCAAGCTTATAATTGCTTGTGCCATAATGACGGTTTATCATCAGGCCTTTCTGAGTTTGCCACATGCCAGAGGCAGGGCCAGATTAAGAGCCCATTGGGCCTGGTGCTGACAATTATGATGATATTATGATAATTACAGAATCTTATCAACAGAAAACAGTAAAACAGTCATACCTCCAAAGCATCATGTCTGGCGGAGGTGGTGTTAGAGGGAAACTCACAGGATATAGCTATCAGAAAACACATACCCTATGCTAATCTATCGCTTTATTCTTTCACGTAAATCTATTCCCTCTAACAGCAGAATCTGGTGAAGCAGGATGTCAATGTGTGGGGTGAAAGGGTGGACCATTTACACCTATCATATTACCAGAACATGCCCAAAAAGGGGGCAGGTCTGCCCAAAGAACTGGGAGGCCAGCCTGGTGTGAATGTATGTCAGGTTACTTGCCAATCATGCAGGCTGGTCAACAAAGGGCATACTATGCAGACAACACCCTAAGCTTGGCATAAATGTGTCTAATGATGCCCTCACTCTACGCTTTTTAAGGACTGTCCCCTACCATTATCACTTGTCCACTCCTCTCCTTACCTTCTTACTAGCTGGCAGAAGCTCTGGGACAGAGGAAAGGTGTATATATTGAGCATACACATGGCATAGTGTTAGAGAGACCGAAGCAGCAAGAGTATTTGCATAGTGTCCAAAGTCAGCTTTACCTTAACTAATTTCATTGTCAGCCAGTCCACACATTTTGTTCCTCTACGTCCCATACTTAAGCAAGAGCATGTGAAGACTATTGGGGCCTGGAGCTGTGAATTTGGGGTTTTCATGAGCTGTAAGCCATAATCATCGCACTTATGACAAATCACGGCTTGAACTATCTTGCTTTGCATGTAATGCATCTATCTCATATATTAATTTCCCCTTTTATGTTGCATTACTGAAATAAATAAACTTTTGCACAATATTCTAATTTTTCGAGTATCACCTGTATACCAGAAAACATCTTAAAGTGGGTTACTTGAATTGAAATAAACTTGGTTGAACTCTTTATTTTATACTATGCAATAAAAAATAAAGATTACTTATGTATTTAAATTAAACCCAGGATGACATATAAGTGAAGATGAATGTTTTAGAAAAGGTAAGCAAAAAGAAGGATTCTTTAGCATAAGTGTGATGTTTACTTGTTAGAAGGGAAATAGACTTTTATAGTGATGGGAAAACATTTAAAAGAGTTGAGATAAGAAAATGAAGATCTATCACAATCACATCCTGTCCAGGAGTAGCACTGGTTATTCCATCTTAGTAGGAGCTCCATTTTACAACAACAATCAATGTCAACAATCTTTTACTGCTGCAATTGCTACCAGGATGAAGAAAGACGCCCAGGTGACAAGTACATTCCCCATTCTTCTTGTAAGTAACGTTAGAAGTGTACATACTAACTTATTTATTTAGAGTTTTGCATATTTCATATCATTTTGTACATTGTTCAATATATTGATATTGAGCTCATATATCAGTTTAAAAGGACACTACAGTCATACTCTGGACACCAAAATATCTTAAAGTGGCTGCATCTGTTTGTTTTTTAAACCTTCTTCTGACTCCCCAATATGTTTTTGTCCCACTAGTCATTTCAAAGGTCCCCCATTTCACCCTTTTTTTACTGCTTCCTTTCTTCTCCAGATCTGTGTCCTAGGCGCCGCCATCTTAGTGATCCTGGATGATGCATTCTGCAGCTGTGCTAACTGCCTCTTCCTAAATACCCCATTCCCCCCCCCACACTCTATGGGAGTCAATATGAACCCAGTATTAGCATAAGAGAAGTTACATTCTCCCTCCTGACCTGCAGGTAGGGGCATGTCTGCTAAACAGTGAGTAGCCATTGACTGCTCACTGTTGTATGAAAAGACTAGCGACTGGGCAGCTGACCAGTCGCTAATCCAAGATGATGGAGCATCTACTAAAATAATTAAAAAGGTGGGGGGGACATAGTGTCCCCCTCCAGCTTCCACCAGTGCCCTGCAAGTAGGGGCTATTAAACTAAATGGGGGACCTAGTTTCCCTTGCCAGCCCCCACCCATTAGCAGTGGTTGAGGATCCTAATTGATAATGGGATGGGCCATTAGCGGTGGGTGGGAGCTCTAAGTGATAAGGGTATGGACCTATTGTCCCACCAACCCCCATCCATAAGTGGTAGGTGGGGCCGTAAGTGATAATGGGGGAACCTAGTGTCCCCCCCAGTCTTCACCTATTGGTGGAGGGTGTAGGCTAATTGTAAAAATAACTACCCCCCCATTACTAGGGGTGCCCTAGCCTCTAGTCAAGCCCCCTAGTGAGTAGGGGTCCCCAAATCTCTACTTACTCCCCAATAAACATTCCCCCAGTAATCATCACACCCAGTAGACAAACCCCTATTAGCGGAACAGTGAGTAGGGGCAAGAGGGAGATTTTAGTCTCCCTTTTTTTACTAATGCTAAGTATTTTTTAAAGTCCAAAATTAAGAAAAGGAAGGGCTTTTCGAAGGTTTGGTCTTTCAGCTTTCAAGTAGAGGGCTCCCTAAAACGTGTAGGTGTCACATCCTGCTCTGGCTGCGGATCATTTCTGGCATTGGCTTCTGGTATCCAGTACTCTTTTTACAATTCTTGTTTAGTTTTTCTTGTTTTTTCTGGTTTTCTATTCCATGTCTGGTTTTCTTTATGCTGGGTTTTCTGGGTTCATTCCTCTATTCCGTTCCTGGAAGTCCCAGTCTCCTGGATTCCTTTAAATGTTTGTTTTTTGTTGCCACACCCGTTTCTTTCCCATTAATCCTTTTTGTTTCAGTTGGTTCCTGCAGGCAGTTGTTTCAAGTCCTCTGCCCTTTCTTGCAGGTAAGTGTTGTGTGTGTTTTATTATTGTTTAGTCATGCATATCTAGGCAGTCTAGGACCCACCGTAATTGGAGAACTTTGACGCAGTGGTGGGCTGCATACATCTTGGCCATTTATGTATGTCTAAATCTCCAATGTTTTACACATATAGTACAGTATATACTCGAGTATAAGCAGACCCGAATCAAAGCCGAGGCCCCTTATTTTACCCAAAAAAACTGGGAAAACGTATTGACTCGAGTATAAGACTAGGGTGGGAAATGCAGCAGCTACTGGTAAATTTCTAAATACAATTAGATCCTAAAAAAAATATATTAATTGAATATTTATTTACAGTAAGTGTATATAATGAGCACAGTGTGAGTGTATGAGTGCAGTGTGTGTGTATGAATGCAGTGTGTGTGTATGAATGCAGTGTGTGTGTATGAATGCAGTGTGTGTGTGTATGAGTGCAGTGTGTGTGTGTATGAATGCAGTGTGTGTGTGTATGAATACAGTGTGTGTGTGTATGAATGCAGTGTGTGTGTGTGTATGAGTGCAGTGTATGTGTATGAATGCAATGTGTGTATGAGTGCAGTGTGTGTGTGTGTATGAATGCAGTGTGTGTGTGTATGAGTGCAGTGTGTGTATGAGTGCAGTGTGTGTATGAATGCAGTGTGTGTATGAGTGCAGTGTGTGTGTATGAGTGCAGTGTGTGTGTATGAGTGCAGTGTGTGTGTATGAGTGCAGTGTGTGTGTATGAGTGCAGTGTGTGTATGAGTGCAGTGTGTGTATGAGTGCAGTGTGTGTATGAGTGCAGTGTGTGTGTATGAGTGCAGTGTGTGTGTGTATGGATGCAGTGTGTGTGTATGAATGCAGTGTGTGTGTGTGTATGAATGCAGTGTGTGTGTATGAGTGCAGTGTGTGTGTATGAGTGCAGTGTGTGTGTATGAGTGCAGTGTGTGTGTATGAATGCAGTGTGTGTGTATGAATGCAGTGTGTGTGAGTGCAGTGTGTGTATGAGTGCAGTGTGTGTGTGTGATGCAGAGCCTTGGTGGGGGGTGGGCATTTTTATTATTATTTTTAAATTATTATTATTTTAATATTATTTTTTTTATTATTAGTAATATTTTTTTATTAATTTTTTTATTATTTACATTTTTTTTTTGTCCCCCCTCGCTGCTTGATACATGGCAGGGAGGGGGGCTCTCACTACCTGGTGGTCCAGTGGATGGGCTGTGTAGGAGGGGGCTGGCAGTGAGCTGTTACTTACCTTTCCTGCAGCTCCTGTCAGCTCCCTCTTCCTCCACGCTGGTCCGGTAAGCTCCCCTGTCAGCTCACAGTGTAAGTCTTGCGGCCGCGGCTCTCGCGAGACTTACACTGGGACTTGCAGAGGGAGCTAACCGGACCGGCGCGGAGGAGGAGGGAGCTGACAGGAGCTGCAGGAAAGGTAAGTAAGAGCTCTCTGCCAGCCCCCAACAGCCACTTGTCTGTATTATGGCAATGTAAGTTGCCATAATACAGACATTGACTCGAGTATAAGTCGAGTGGGGGTTTTTCAGCACAAAAAATGTGCCGAAAAACTCGACTTATACTCGAGTATATACGGTACTTAGTTATGTCTCCTTCTTGTCTTGTTTTATTTTGTCTTGTATTCCCAGTTCATGTACAGTCCTGTCCTGCCCTGTTCATGTTTCCCTCATGTCTTGTGTACATGTTCTGGGTTCTGCTTTCTGTCCTGCTCCGGTTCTGGGTTCTCCTAGTTTTGTCTCGTTTTCTTGTTTGGTGTCTATTCTAGTCTTACCTTGTTTCTGTACTGGATACATATCTGCTACAGAGCCTCCCTATTCAGATCCTGGGAGGTCTGCTTCTCGATATCTGGCACCTGGGATCCGCAGTAGCTGCATCAGGGCCTTGGTATGTGGCCGCACAAACGCTGGTGCTCAACACCAGGGGGCGTGTGGTTACCCTGCACCAGGCCCTGATAATCCATTTCTACACAGTGACTCCTAATATCAAGATCAGGCATACTGGGTCCCGGTCACCGGACCGCCACTCCTGACAGTAGGATTGCCATTGTATGGCAATCCCAGAGGGTACCAATTTAGACTGTTATCTACTAAATGGCTGCAAGATGGAGCCGTGGTCCAGCATGGAATGTAATGCTTCCGAATGAAATTCCGAAACAGAAACAATGACCAAAGTCTGACTGAATGTCATCTGAAAATGAATCAACAACATTTCTCCATAGTCTACATGAAAGGACGTTTGGAAAGGGCGTGAAGAGGCAACCGACCAGCCGTCCTCTATGTCTGCCGAGTCAGCCCCACTGGAAATCAGGGAAGAATCCACTCCAGCACTCCCAAAGGTAGGGAGACTTGGTGGATTGAAATGTGAAAAAAAAAATTGTGAGTGAGAGTTTGTTAGTGAGTGTGTATATGTGTTTGTCAGTGAGTGTGTATGTGTCACTGAGAGTGTGTGTGTGTGTCAGTGTGAGTATGCATTATTATTATTATTATTATTGCTATTTACCGTATTTGTCGCTCCATAAGACGCACTTTTCCCCCCTCAAAAGTGAGGGGAAATGTCTGTGCGTCTTATGGAGCGAATGTGAAGGTTTACTTACCTGTCTTGTAGCGTGGGCCGGCAGCACAGTGCGCACCGTGGAACAGACACTTCAATTTGTGTACTCACACTGAGTACACTTCCTTTCAGTCCCGCTGGAAACCGGAACCTGAAATTGAAGTTCCTGTACCGCAGTACGCGCTGTGATGCCGGCCCACGCTACAAGACAGGTAAGTAATTATGGGACAAGGGGAGGGAAAGTGCACTATGGGACAAGGGTAGGGGGGGGCACTATGGTATGAGTGGGGGGAACACTATGGGAGGGGGGGAACACTATGGGAGGAGGGGAGGGGGGAACACTAGGGGATGAGAACACTATTGGACAAGGGGAGGAGGGGGTTAAAGAAAACTATGGGAAGGGGGGGACACTATGGGAGGAGGGGAGGGGGGAACACTATGCGAGGAGGGGATGGGGGAACACTATGGGATGAGGACAGGGGGGAACACTATGGGATGAGGAGAGGGGGGAACACTGTGGGATGAGAACACTATTGGACAAGGGGAGGGGGGAGAACACTATTGGACAAGGGGAGGAGGGGGTTAAACAACACTTGGACAAGGGGATGGGGGTTAAAGAACACTATGGGACAGGGGAGGAGGGGTTAAAGATCATTATGGGACAGGAGAGGGGAGTGGGTGGTAAGGAACACTATGGGACAGGGGAGAAAACAAAATATTCTGAACAAACTTTCCCATAGTAAGAAACACAATGGGACAGTTTGTTCAAAATATTTTTTTCTGTGTTTCCTCCTCTAAAAACTAGGTGTGTCTTATGGTGTGGTGCGTCTTATGGAGCGAAAAATACGGTATATAGCGCCAGCTTATTCCACAGTGTTTTACAATTAAACTGGAATTTATCAAATGAGACAATAACAAAATGTAACTGGAACAATAGGTAGTTGAGGACCCTGCACAATCGAGCTTATAGTCTAGAGGAGGTGGGGTATAAAAACACAATAGGAAGGGTATTGAGATAGACAGCAAATAGACATGGTGGGAGAGTAGCAGAATTGGAAGTGAGAGTGGAGTGTGGCCCTATAGAAGAGAGCGAGAGGAAGGTTTGAGAGAAAGAAGTTACTCTTGGAGGCCATAAGCAATCCTGAAAAGATGGGTTTTGAGGGACTTTTTAAAGTATCGGTGTGTCTGTCAGTGAATGTGCAAGTCCGTCAGTGAATGTGTGTGGCGAAACCAGCTTCGCCACTGGGAACTGGAGAGGCCTGGCTGCTAGCCTCCTGCCCTGCGACTACGGCCCATGGACATATTGCTCTATAAACACTATATTTGGGCATGTAATAATTTATATTGCTGCTACTGGCCCTTTAAAATCAGCAATGGACATATTGGGACTTTTGGGACTAATGTCCCTTTAAGACTTTGTAACATATCACAGTAATACTGTCTTAAATATTATGTAGGTATTTATGTGTTCAGTTAAACTGGGGATATGTAGAAATGTGTGTTTTATGTGTTAAATGTATCAGTAGGTAATTTTATGTCTTTTACTGTCTTTTTGCAACCATGTGGTTAATGGAGTCTGACTCTAGTCCTAGATAATTGAATTACTTCTCCAATTATCTCCAGGGCAGAAGGGAGGAAGCCGGGATGCATTGTGGGGGATGTTTTACTTCTGTTTGAGCCAGATGGTGCCATGCTGCAAGCCCAGGCCCAAAAGATACTTTTAGTAACTTTTAAACCCCTGGTCGGATTCATGCCATTTTTTAATATGTTGTTCCCCTGAATGGATTGATTGTGGATATGTATTTTTATGTGAATGTGATGTATGGTTTTAAAGTTATGGAAGTTGTGTAAAAGTATATTTTAAACTGTATGCATAATGGGATTATGTGTCACACTAAGGGGAGGGGATGTGTGGGAGGTAACATCTATGTCATTGGTTATTTTATGCCTCCCCCTGGGTGTGGCCTGTATGTGTGAGTTGGAAATAAAAGCCAGACTGGGTGTCCCAGTCTAGAGTTCCTGCTTAACCCTCAAAATGAAGTGTCGTCTCGTTCTTGGGGGGGATTGGATTGTAAGCTGACTGCCAAGAGTGTAAGCCGATTGTATGCTTTTCTTGTTCAGCTGTTCCAGTTCGGAGTGTTATTTCGTATCCAGCTCGTGAGTTCTGATGTTCTGCAGTAGCTGTGCCTGTCTATGGAAAAGGGGATTATCGCCTAAACGCATTTTTCCCCTTGTATGCTGAAACGGTCCGTTACAATTGGTGGCAAGCGGCGGGATCGTTCCTACAACCAGAGGGACAGCTACAGACAACACCATTTCTGGATTACAAATTGAGGGCAACGCTAGTATCCGTACAGCGACCCTAGCTACAAAGGAAATAAGAAAATGGAAGGAGACAGAGTCGCAGCTGCTGCAGCACCTCCAAGGGAGAAGGAGGAATCCGAGTTTATCAGGGAATACAGGAGCAGGATGGCTCTATTCTCACCAGCCCGAGCGGTGCAGATGGCATCCCGGGTCTACGACGATGTACAGGCGTACCTCATGCTGCTAAGGACGCAGAGGATCCAACAAGATTGGTCCTGTGAGGAACCACAACAGGCAGGTGGAGATGGGACTGAGGTCTCTCCACCGGGCCCAACGGGATGGTGGGCAGCAGGCCCAGATCCCCAGCGACAGAGTAAGTCCCAGGGAGATGAAGGTGTCGTCCTTCCTCCCCAGCGGCAGGCTGAGTTACAGGGGGCAGAGGTTGTTGTTCCTGCCCCCCAGCAGCAAAGTGATGTGCCAGGAAGGCAGTGTGAAGTGAAGGGAGAGGAGAGCAGCGTCCTCCCTCCCCAGCGGCAGTGTGTACCCCAGGGAGATGAAGGTGTCGTCCTTCCTCCCCAGCGGCAGGCTGAGTTACAGGGGGCAGAGGTTGTTGTTCCTGCCCCCCAGCAGCAAAGTGATGTGCCAGGAAGGCAGTGTGAAGTAAAGGGAGAGGAGAGCAGTGTCCTCCCTCCCCAGCGGCAGTTTGCCATCCAGAGAGAGGAGCTTGTTACACCCTCTCTCCCACGGCAACCTAACCCACCGAGGGGAGATGTTAAGCCCCACAACTGGGCAGATGGGACCGTAGTCTCTGCACTTACAGCACAAGGGATAGGGACGGTCGGTCCTGTTCCCCAGCCTCAGTGTGATGGATCCAAAGGGGAGACAGTCAGTCTCCCCCTCCGGCAGTCGAGCTGTGCACCTAAAGGGGAGACAGCCAGTCTCCAGCAACCAGGCGCCCACCAGACTACTCCCGTGGTAGTGCTGGCAACAGGACAGAGTACCGCTGGTCTCTGCCCCCTCAGCAACCCACCAAGGCAGCCTACCCGTCTCCCACCCAGCAGTGGTGAAACCCCAGAACTTGGACAAAATTCTTCCTCCCCCAGATGTAGTAACCGGTTAGTGTGGGTGGGCTGCTCGGTTATTTCTGTTTTGTGGGTGGGTTGCTGGACTAACCAGGGCACTGACCGGCAGAAAGTCAGGTACCCTGTTAGTCTAATTGGCAAAGGGGAGAAATGTGGCGAAACCAGCTTCGCCACTGGGAACTGGAGAGGCCTGGCTGCTAGCCTCCTGCCCTGCGACTACGGCCCATGGACATATTGCTCTATAAACACTATATTTGGGCATGTAATAATTTATATTGCTGCTACTGGCCCTTTAAAATCAGCAATGGACATATTGGGACTTTTGGGACTAATGTCCCTTTAAGACTTTGTAACATATCACAGTAATACTGTCTTAAATATTATGTAGGTATTTATGTGTTCAGTTAAACTGGGGATATGTAGAAATGTGTGTTTTATGTGTTAAATGTATCAGTAGGTAATTTTATGTCTTTTACTGTCTTTTTGCAACCATGTGGTTAATGGAGTCTGACTCTAGTCCTAGATAATTGAATTACTTCTCCAATTATCTCCAGGGCAGAAGGGAGGAAGCCGGGATGCATTGTGGGGGATGTTTTACTTCTGTTTGAGCCAGATGGTGCCATGCTGCAAGCCCAGGCCCAAAAGATACTTTTAGTAACTTTTAAACCCCTGGTCGGATTCATGCCATTTTTTAATATGTTGTTCCCCTGAATGGATTGATTGTGGATATGTATTTTTATGTGAATGTGATGTATGGTTTTAAAGTTATGGAAGTTGTGTAAAAGTATATTTTAAACTGTATGCATAATGGGATTATGTGTCACACTAAGGGGAGGGGATGTGTGGGAGGTAACATCTATGTCATTGGTTATTTTATGCCTCCCCCTGGGTGTGGCCTGTATGTGTGAGTTGGAAATAAAAGCCAGACTGGGTGTCCCAGTCTAGAGTTCCTGCTTAACCCTCAAAATGAAGTGTCGTCTCGTTCTTGGGGGGGATTGGATTGTAAGCTGACTGCCAAGAGTGTAAGCCGATTGTATGCTTTTCTTGTTCAGCTGTTCCAGTTCGGAGTGTTATTTCGTATCCAGCTCGTGAGTTCTGATGTTCTGCAGTAGCTGTGCCTGTCTATGGAAAAGGGGATTATCGCCTAAACGCATTTTTCCCCTTGTATGCTGAAACGGTCCGTTACAATGTGCAAGTCCGTCAGTGAATGTGCAAGTCCGTCAGTGAATGTGCGTCTGTCAGTGAGTGTGTATGTGTGTATCTGTCAGTGATTGTATGTGTGTCTCAGTGTGTGTGTGTCTGACACTGAGTGAGTGTCTGTCTGTCAGTGAGTGAGTGTATGTGTCTGTCGGTGAATGCATGTCTTTCAGTGTATATGTGTGTCTGTTGGTGAATGTGTGTGTGTGAGTAACTGTGAGTAACTGTGAGTGAGTAACTGTGAGTGAGTAACTGTGAGTGAGTAACTGTGAGTGAGTAACTGTGAGTGAGTAACTGTGAATGAGTGAGTGTGAATGTGTACGTTTCAGTGAAAGTGTGTGTGACAATGACTGTGTATCTGTAAGTGAGTGTATGCAAGTGCATGCATTAGTGAGGGTGTGTGTCTTTCAGGAAGAGAAATTTGGAAGATGGTGGGTGCCCGAGTTTTGTCATGCCTAGGGCAGCACAAAACCAGAATACACCACTGCTTGTAAGTTTACTTTGAGGTTATGCATAGGAATGCGTTGGGCAGCTAAAGCTTACACTCACTGAGAGTCTGTTACTTCAGGAAATGCTTTTAGCCCCTTTTCCATGGCTGGTTTTGCTGAATTTCTTTTAATAGAGAAAGCACTTTTCTATTGATGACTATCACAGAGCAGGATGCAGCACCACATCTTCAAAAATCCTGGCTCTTACCAGCACATCAAATACATGCATACATTTTCTGAGATTAAAGGATTTAGTGCACATAAATTCTGCCATTACCTGGTTTTATAACATAATTTAAATTAATAAGTGACTAGAGTAGAGCAATAAAACATACAGAAATTCAGGAATCTTGCCATATGTTTTACAGAGACCTTAAGTAAGTTTACATCCTCGGCATTTCTATAGCCCAAGTGTTAATAGGACAGACAAACAGACACACAGATAGGGCAGACAGACAGATAGCGAGAGAAAGAGACAGACATACAGATGGATAGGATAGACAGACAGGCAGATAGATAGATAGAGCATGCGCAGCACTGGAAAACCTTAAGAGGCGAGGGATGAAGGACAGGATAGACGTGTGTATTACGGGAAAGTTAGCTTGACAAAGGAAGTGGAGCTTTCCTTAAAACATAAAAAATAGTGTCACTAAATGTGTTCTCTGAAAAGGCAGTGTTTACATTAAAAGACCCACAGGGACAAGATTCAGACACCAAAACAACTACATTAAGCGGTAGTTGTTCTGGTTACTATAGTGTCCCTTGAAAGAGAAATAGAGCGGAAATGAATAAAAGAAGAACAGATAGGGAAAGAGGGAGACAAGAGGAAATAATAGGAGAAAGTTACTATGATGGACCGCTTGGCATCCCGATCGGGTACCTACGTCAGTCGATGCTCCTAATGTTTACCGAGGGCTCCAAGCACTCCACCCGACACCATCAGCACTACAGTCCCCACGTCCAGTGTTACAGCTTGACTGGGAACTCACCGTCCTCCACTCACCCGGGACCCAAGACCAAGATCCAGCTTCTAGTGGGCAGACCTCTCCTACTCCCAGAGAGCATAGCAGGAACAGGAACAGCTCTTGTAAGAGCTAGTGGTTATAATTCCTGGGGAGTATAGTGATATAGCAATCCCCAGGATAGATGCAGCCGTTTCCCCCACACATGAGATGAGACTCTATGTTGAGGGTAAGCAGGAACAGAAGTTTAATGGAGGCCTTTTATGCAAGTTTACCAACAAGGGTACAGGGACACAAATAAAAAGAGTCATACAGTGAGACACTCCCATACACAAACAATAGAATCCCTCCTCTGTGCTTGGGAGATAATTGAATCAGAAACTGTACTAATCTAACCCAATTATGTCCAAGCACAGAAAAACATACAATTTTATGAAACCCCCAAAAGTACCTTAAAAACACATAAAGCCCCGTTGATATATTTCTAGCCATTATATTGAAGGGTTTTTTAATTATTAGATTAAAAGTTACGTTTTATTCTATATATTTCTTCACCCAGCATACCACCTTTTATATTCCCTGGTTTTTAAAACTATTCAGTAATGTTATCTCCAACTCTCTTTCTCTTTATTTGACTTTATACAGGGGTTATCTCCCACACGGAGGTGCCAGTCACTAAAGGCTCCATCTTTTCTTTTTTCTTTTTGTCTAATTGAAGCATTCTAATGGAAGTTGTAGTTTTAAAATATCTAGGGATCTATCTTTTGGGCAACCCTGGCCTATAGTGACCATCTTTTAAAGTCTAGTGGACGAAGATCAAGATTTGAGCTTTTTGGTGGTTCAGTTATTTTGTATTTGCTCCTTTGCTTTGTGCAAGCTCTTCAAAGTGGGGTATGACAGTGCATGTTCCAGGATCAACCATTTGAGGCGCTCTCAGTATGAGGATACAGAGACACATATAAGTGACATATATATGGATGCCTCAATCTCTTCAGTAGCCCAATATGAAATCCAACTTGCTGAAATGTGATCTTACAACTGACATGCATTTTTTGTGTGGCTGTTTTGCTATCCAGACGTTCAAAGATTAAGCATGAACGTGTTAATAACAAAAAAAATGCTATACTAATCATTAAATAAAATAATATATTAATAATGATAGTTACCATCCTTGAATCTTAATTTTGTTTTTGTAGATGGTGCTACTTAAACTCATGATCTGCCAATAGATATTAATATTTATTGATGGTATGGATACATATTACAATGATAAACAGGCGAGATCATTGAATGTAGCAACTGAAAATGCATGCGTTTTGTGACATAAGTAATTTATCACTGATCTCTATGAAAAGGAGAAGGTGCCAGTTCCCTCATTTTGCAGCTGTGTCTGAAGGATACCTAATGCAAATTATTTGCACACAACTAACTTTACCTTTCCTTGTTAGCAGTGCTGTATTAAGTGTGAGGCAGAAAAGGTGCCTTGGGTGGCACTTTCAGGGGGGGCCTTGGGGCTGGCCGGCTAGCCAACTCAGGAACCCCCCCCCACCATCCCCAAGGGTGCTGGCATCTCTCCTGGGCTCTCTCCTGCTCAGCTCTCTCTTGCCCTCCACAGTGATGCCAGAGCCGAAATATGAATAGAGCCACTTTAACAGTGGGGCTTTCTAACACGATAATATATACTGTGCGTTTATATGGTGCTTTGTAATATAATGATACACACTGCACATTGTTTCAAATGAATGTTGTATTTTCTTTAAACTTGTGAATGAGTTAATTAAATTCTTTGTGCAACCATTATCAAGCCATATTGCTGTGCTAAATATGTATACACATGATTAACAATGATTGATCACTTATTATCTAAAATCAAAAAGAAAAAATGAAAATTAATTAATTAGTACATAATTAACAGCTGTCTGCATGTAAGAATTCCAGCGCATATTTAAGCAGTACATAGCTACTAACAAATAATAATTTTGGAGTTAAAGAAGTTTATTCCCTGGAGGGCAATTCACTGAAAACTGATGGGGTTATTCATTAAACACCAGATTTTGTCTGAATGTACAAAATCCAATGAAAATGACTGAATTCCGACAGCATTGTCAATTCTTATTTATTATAGCCAAAAGCTGTTATAATTCGGTGGGCCTGAGCGAATATGTACGGTATATACATTCAGTGTCTGGATTAAAACTGGGGCTTTTGCATCAAAATTTGCAAATTATCTATCACTCTCTTTCATGCAAGTGAATAATAATTTGAAGAACTATTTGCCTGCTGACTGAGCTACTAGTAAGTGAGCAAATAGTTAGACATTTTAATTTAGGCGATATTCATTATACCGCTATTTTAGATCTTTAATTTTCTGGGATATTTTTTTTCTTTATTTTCTTTTTCTCTATTGGTTGTTTAGTCTTTTTTTTTATTAAGTTATAAATAGAAGTTAAGTTTTAATAAATATTATATTGTTGTTTTCCCACCTCACTTTGGCAGCCTTTGTTTATTTTGTTTATTTTGTTGTCATTGACTCACTAACCCATCTAACTAGTATGTACTGCAAGGACGTTGGAATGTTGTTTGGCTTAATATGATCAGGACAGAAGAAGGTTAACTACCAGAAGGTCAAATAGGAGTTGTAGAGAACAGCTACACGTACCTGGGGGTACCACAAACACAAAGCAACCATGAGGAAGAGGCAAGGAGAATGGCAACCAAATACATCCAGAGAGTCAGACAGGCTCTGAAATTCCAGTTATGTGGCAAGAACAAGATGGCCAACAGGCTGACTGAAACAGCAGGCTACGTGGGAGCAGCAGTCCGACGGATCAGAGGAACAGCTGACCGGCGGGCCACCAAAGTAAGTACAAAGCTGCTGACATTACCCCCCCCCCCGCCTTTAGAACCGCCCACCAGGCAGAAACCATCAGCTCGATCAGGAAAGCAGTAATGGAAAGCCTGGAGCAAACAGGGAACATGTACATCCACTGCCACACAGGACTGTTACTCAGGACCATATCCCTTCCAATGAACCAAGTATTGAAGTCCACCCCTGGAGATTTGGGAATCCACAATAGACTGTGTAACGGATCGAAGGGCACCCCAACTGGGTACCTCAGTTGAAGGATGCTCCTAGCGCTTCCTGAGGGCTCCAAGCACTCCAGCTGACACCATAACCACCGTAGACTCCTTCAGAGAGCAAGACAGGAACAAGCTCTTACAAGAGCTCAGTGATTATAGCAAGGGAATATGCAGAGCATAGCAATCCCTTGTAGCAGATTCCCCCAATAAGAGACAGGACTCAGATTGAGGGTGAAGTAGAACTGACAGAGCTGTGGGTTTATTGTTCTTACATACACATTCTTACACATTAGTACCAACCACAGGGTTTTGTAAAACAACCAATAAACACGTACAATACACTCAGACACTCCCACGCAAAATCCTCCCCTCTGCCTGTGATATAATTACTTAACACAATGGGTTAATATAATTATCACAGGCAGGAAAATACACAGTTTTACACAATATTCATAACTTTAAAAGTATGCATCACATTCACATACAACTTACATTTTCAGAATCAGTATACTCCAAATACAAACATACGTCACAATCATACAAATTGGTTCAGTGGGTCAAAAGTTAGATCGACGTCCTTTGTGACCAAATGAAGCATGGCTTTTCTGCCCAAAACCAGTTTCACAGAGTCTTCTATACTGGAGATAATTGGGAAGTAATCCAATTATCTCCAAGGACAGAGGCAAAACTCCTTTAGCCACATGGTAGCAAAATACAATAAAATACATAAAAATATATAACTGTGCAGCTATTGCATAAAACAGGTACATTCAACATATCCCCAGATAGCTTAGATCTGAGCGCACATTATTACTGAATGGCGCTCAGATCACATACATACAGTTCAATTGCCATGGAGCCAAAGTCTTTCACATAGTCTTTCGTTATACGAATGGGCTCCATGGCGTAGCTATCTGGGGTAATACTGCTCACATAGGGAAAGTACCAAATGACCCGGCTTTCGGGTCTTTGCAGGGGAAAATCAAGCATTTCAACATGGGGCCATAGTCCCAGGGCAGGAGGCTGGCAATCAGTCTTCTCCAATGCCCAGTGTCGAGGCTGGTTCCGCCACAGACTGAACCTCATATTCCTCCTGCCATTCCACCTCAACAGGGGAATGAGAGATAAGGATTCTGGTATATTTGTTACAAGAGGCTTTAACAGTGAAACATGAAAGATATTGGGGATATGCAATGCAGGGGGCAATTTCAACATATACAGAACAGGGTTTACACACCTTAGTATCCAGTAGGGTCCTATGTAACAGGGTACGAACCATTTGGAAGGTACTTTCAAATTGATGTCCTTGGTGCTTAACCATACTCCATCACTCACTTGGTATGAAGGGGCTGCCTGCTGACACCTATCGGCAAACTTCCATTTTAGTAAACCTATCGGAAACAGTTAAGATAAAGGTATTACCATTAGATTTAGGTAGATCTACAATAAAATCGATTAATAAACTGGACCCGGGTTTTTGGGGTATGACCAAAGGCTGCAATAAATCGCAAGGTAGAACATGAGGCATCTTAGATTGTGTACATACAGTACATGTCTGTATGTATTTTTTATATCCTGTGCAAAAGAAGGCCACCAAAACTGAGAAGCAAGGAGAATACAGGTCTCCTTGATTCCAGGATGACCGGCAGTTTTATTATGGCATAAAGCTAGTACACCCTTACCAAAGGCCAGAGGAACATACAAATTACCCAGAAGAGTCTGACTAGGTGCCTCAGTTTGTTTTTCTGTTAGAGATTTTATGAGGACTGAATTAGTGTTAAGCTGGGTAAAAAGGACTACATTGGCTTTGGGGATGATCGATGCTACTTCAGCAACGGTAGGAGATATGGGTTCAAATTATCAGGATAAAGTATCTGCATTGGTGTTATCAGTACTTGGTCTATAGGGGAGTATGAAAATAAATTGAAAGAAAAACAAAGACCAGAGTGTTTGTCTAGCTGTTAATCTCTTAGCCTCACTCATATAGGATAGGTTTTTATGATCCGTCAGGATCGTAACAGGAATGGTCGTACCTTTGAGCAGATGACTCCATTTCTTAATGGCCAATACAATGGCTACAATAGCATCCTATTCCTGATCTCGTAGTTCTTCTCAGCTTTGGAGAGTTTCCTGAAAGAGCCCACAAGGAAGAAGGAGTTGGTCGGGAGACAAGCATCAGAATAGTATCGCTCCAATGCCTGTATCAGATGCGTCTACTTCCAGGAGAAAAGGATGAGACAATCCAGATGAACTAAAAAAGGAGCCGAATCAAATACTGCCTTCAGAGTGTGAAAGGCAGCCAGGGCTTCAGGAGTCCACTCCTGGTAAGTTCTCCCTTTCTTTCTCATGTTAGTAATCGGTGAAAAGATGGATGAAAATCATTTAATGAATCTCCTGTAATTATTGGAAAATTCAATAAAACGTTGGATTGCTTTTAACCCTGTAGGTATGGGCCATTTAATGATGGCATCTAGCTTTTTAGGATCCATTTCGAATCCAGACTCCAAAATCACATACCCCAGGAAATCAAAATTTTCTTGATCAAATAAATTTTTTTTCTAGTTTACAATATAATATGTTACTCAACAATTTACATAACACATTGTTTACATGTATGTGATGGGTTTCCAAGTCTGGGCGATAGATCAGAATATCATCTAGGTAGACAATAACAAATTCTTGCAAGTATTCTCTTAAAACGTAATTTATTAGGTCCTGGCTGGAGCATTGCAGAGTTCAAAAGGCATGACTGTGTACTCATAATACCCATATCTTATATAAAAGGGTGTCTTCCATTCATCCCCCTTGTTTGATCTTTACCAAACTGTACGCACCCCATAGGTCTAATTTGTTGAAGATTATGGAATCTTTCAACCTGTCAAAACGTTCTGTGATCAGGGGAATGGGATAGACATTACGTACAGTTATTTTATTAAACCCACTGTATTTTATTAAACTTTACTGTAATTCGACACATTGCCTAAGACCACCCTACTTTTTGGACACAAAGAAGAATTCTTCTACAGCTGGAGATGAGGACCTCCTGATAAAACCCTCAGCAAGATTCTCCTGTATGTATTTGTCTAATATCTGATTCTGCTTAAAGGGAAACTCCAGTGCCAGGAAAACGATCCGTTTTCCTGGCACTGGAGGGTCCCTCTCCCTCCCACCAACCAATCCCCAGTTACTGAAGGGGTGAAAACCCCTTCAGTCACTTACCTGAGGCAGCGGCGATGTCCCTCGCCGCTGTCTCCTCCTCCGCGCCGCTCCTCCTACTGGCTCCGTCGGCCGGCGGGCGAGACTGATCCCGCCGACCGGCAGAGGAGACCTAATGCGCATGCGCGGCAATTCCGCGCATGCGCATTAGGTCTCCCCATAGGAAAGCATTGAAAACGAATTTCAATGCTTTCCTATGGGGATTTGAGCAACGCTGGAGGTCCTCACACAGCGTGAGGACGTCCAACGACGCTCTAGCACAGGTTTTCTGTGCTATGGACCAGGAAGAGACCTCTAGTGGCTGTCTAGTAGACAGCCACTAGAGGTGGAGTTAACCCTGCAGGGTAATTATTGCAGTTTATAAAAAACTGCAATAATTACACTTACAGGGTTAGGAGTAGTGGCAGTTGGCACCCAGACCACTCCAATGAGCAGAAGTGGTCTGGGTGCCTACAGTGTCCCTTTAAGTAAAACAGTACCTCTAGGTGGCATAGTTCCTGGTAGCAGTTCTATAGCACAGTAATTGAACCGGTGCGGAAGCAATTTATCAGCTTTCTTTTTTTAATTTCAATTCATGGTAGACCTTAGGTGCATCAGTAAATAATGGAGGCAATATAGGAACATTGATGAGACTTAAAGGTCTGATTTTAGTGACACACCCCTCTATGCAAGATAGTACCCATTTAATGACCTCTCCTCTATCCCAGTCTATGTGAGGGTTATGTTTATACAACCATGGATGACCCAAGACTATAGAAAAGGAAGGAGATTAAATTGCTTGCAGAACAACAATCTTCTTATGAAGAACCCCAATCATTAAAAGAACTAGAATAGTCTCCTTGGTAATGGTGGGTTCTTCAAGTGGTCTACCATCTTTAGCCTCTATGGTTAAGGGTGTTGCTCTTTCTCTGAAAAATAATATTTGTAAGCTAAGGATTTATTGATAAAGTTCTCAGCTGCCCCAGATTCAAAAAGGGCATGAGTGTGGATTACTTTTCCCTCCAATTTCATGGTGGTGGGTAGTTGAGCCTTTTTTCTGACTTTATAAACATGGAGGACTCATTACAAACACCCAAAGCCAGTCCTCCATGGATTTGGTGTTTCAGCACATCTCACAGATTTGTTGTTCTAGCACATACCACAGATACTCAATCAGATTGAGATCTGGCGAATTTGAAGGCAAAGGCAACACCTTGAACTTGTTATCATGTTCCTCAAATAATTTCTGAACAACTTTTTGCATGAATGCATTACCCTGTCAAAAGAGGCAACTGACAACAGGGACACAAATGTATGTGGTAAGTGGTGCATGTCAAAGTAACTTCCACATGAATGCCAGGACTCCCAACAGAACATTGCCCAGATCATAACACTGCCTCCACTGGCCTGTCATCTCTTCCTTAGGTAAGCAATGTATACACACCTGGCCATCTACCTGATCTAAAAGAAGATGTAATTCATCAGAACAGGTAACTTTCTTCCATTCTTCCACACTTGTATTCATGACACCATAGTTCTAAAGCCACATTTTAGCTGGTCAGCCCTCAGTTACCTCAGTTTAGAAAGGTGAGTTACTCAAATTTTTCCAATGCTGCTCCCTGTGTGTGGCCATGCCCCAATCAGCCTCCTTGGCTGACATAATCAGAATTGACGATCTCAGGTAATTCCCATAGGAAAGCATTGGATTCTGATGATCTCAGCCAAGAAGGCAGGGCAGTGGAGGAGCCAAATGCCAACCTGGCCAATCATAATCTCGTCATAGAGAGTTCAGCGCCTCCATGCATCTCCAACACTGTGCAGCACTGACCCAAGAACTGTGCAGCACTGACCAAGTGGTGACTCACAGTCACACACATACAATCACAGACACAAACACTCACTAATTATTAATATTATTATAGTACTTTAAATTTTTTCACCCAGCCTTCCAACCTGTCGTTAAGGGGCCAGTGGGGCTGCTGTAAGGCGGGTGGCTGTATTGGCATCAGAGGCAATGAGGGAGCTGTGATCTCCTTGCTCTTCTCCCTCACGCCTCGTAGGCCGTCTACTGATGCCGGGAGCCGGAATTACATCATATTCTGGCTCCCGTGGCATCAGCAAATGGCGCATGAGGGAGCAGAGCATGGAGATCACAGCTCCCTCACCTCCTCTGCTGCTAATACAGCCGCCCGCCAGGAGGTTCATAAGGTGGACAGTAGGCCAGCTCTGGGACCCCCCCCCCCACCCTTGACAGGGAGTTTTTTTTACCATCCCCTGGATAGTGCCGCCCAAGGCTAATGCCTAGTTCGCCTTGGGCTATATACAGAACTGCCCAGGAAGCATCTCTAGTGGCCGTCTGAGGAGTGCCACTAGATGTGTTCCTGGGCTGTAATGTAAACACTGCCTTTTCTCTGAAGAGGCAGTGTTTACATCAAAATACCTGCAGGTAGAGTCTATACTCACCAGAGTAACTACATTTAATCATGGCGTGGTAGAAAAAGTCAGAGAGGGAGAGAAAACCCTGGCCTTTCAGCCTCCTCTGAAGTTAGTCAGAGGCCAGGCCTATGACCAAGAGTGATATATTATGGTACTTACAATGGAGTAGTAAGTTATGAACTCTATGATTTTCTTTCTTACCCCTCTAGGTTCCATGATTAATTGTTAATAAAAAAGTAATAAATAAAAGATGGCATATTTTTTAAACTTATATTTTAGTGGATCTTACTTTACTATTTTTTAAGTAATAAAGTAATAACATATGTTGAAAGCAATAAGGGTTGTCCCAAACATAGGTACGATGTTTCTAATATCCCCATAAGCATTTTTGTCATAATAGATGGCTTAAAACACTGCTTAAAAATACGGACTGATTTCTTTCTCGGCTTATTCTAAAAATGCAGGACCCAGAGAATCCTAAACTGTTCAGAGAAAATTGGGAGGGCAGAGATAATTGCATAATGGCATCCGATTTTGGTTGTATATTTCCTGTTATATATATATATATATATATATATATGTATGTGTAAGGATTAAAGTGGAGCTTATGTTAAGGTTTCTGCCATAGTCTCCACAATGTTACTCAAAGAAGTGAAAAAACAAAAGCAAATATATTTTTATGCACTTTCATACCTCGTATTCACAAAGTCACTAGGTTTTGAGTCGCTGGGCTGAATGTTTTTCCTTGTGTATCAGTGATGGAATTTCAGCTATTGGTAAAACATATTTCTTTACAGCTCTGTTCGACACCACGTAAAATATGTTTTCTTTAGGTTTACGGGAAGGAAAGGAAATTGCCATCATTTTTACAAAGCATACCTCAAAAGCAAAGAGAGATGCATTCACTAGCTTTAGGTGTGGAAATGTGCTAATAGTACTGACTTGTAGACACCCTGTAATTTAAGGTAAGGGGAGGTGGAAAAATAAAGAGAGGGGGATTTTGTAAAGTCTCATGCTGATGCTGACTGCCCTTAAAAATATTCCTGTGCAGTGTCATGTGTACAGAACAATCAAATATGCGCACATCAGCAGAATAGAATTTAAAGTAGGACTTAAAACCTGAACTACATTGCTGCCTAGTAACACCACTAGTGACAGTCACTCAAACGGCCACTAGAGGTGCTTCCTAGTCCAGGACTGCACAATGTGCAGCACTCGCATTCAGCGTCTCCCCGCTTTCGCTACAGTCGTTTAAACGGCCACACCAGCACTATAGTGTTGGAAATACATGTTGCTTTCAAACAGTAAGTGATGTGTTGATATTTTATTTATTGGCCTTTGTTTAGGTGTGGATCCTTGGTTCAGCAGACATGTGATGGTACATTGTGTCTATGGAGGTGTAACAAACACCCAAATACTGAATGACACAAAGTCATTTTTTTTTCCTTTTTAAGGTGCAGGAATTTTCTGACCGGTGAGGATTGTCATGTATGAATGACCTTTTTGCCACAATTTAGTGATAATACTTGCCTGTGTCTATATATTTTTTTCTACTTCAGATAATCTAGTCAACCTAAAAGTATAGGTTCATCAGTAGGAACTTAAGAGGGGACTGAGTTACAAAAGCTAGGAGCTAACTGACCAAAAGGTCCTTGAGATAGTTTCTTGCTTCATGTGTATTTCGATATAGGTTACCAAAATCAGTCAAAAGGTCTCTATTGGCTACATTGTTGAGAAGTTCTGATAAAGCCTATATAAATTATACGTTGATAATACCTCCATGCTACTATGTGGGCAATATTGTTAAAATCAATCTCTGCCCCATAAATGTATAGCACCATAGTCACTTTACTAGCAGAGGTAGATAACCCTGTTTGGTTGAAGATGTTTTAAATATTGCCATGCATTCTGTCAGGATTACTAGTTGATCCAGCACGCAGAACTAGGACTTGCCAAGGTCAGGGATACAGAATGAGACACAATGATGAGGGAAAGCCAAAAGTCAAGGATACCAGAAATCAGGGAAGTCAAAGTTAAGCCAAAGTGAAAAACCAGAAATAACATGATCAGGAACACACTCTCGGATACCCAGCAAAGGGAAACCACGACAGGCCACTGACAAAAAGGTAATTTGGGTTCAAATAACCCTCCTTAGTTGGTGCCATCTTTGATACGGGTGAAGATACGTTCTTTATTAAAGTCTGGTCCGCAGCGCCTGGCGTTCCTAAGAACGTCGCACCCGCTGGGGACTAGAACGCAGGGAGACCGAGAAGCTGTCTGCCAAGCCCCAGGTAAGTTGAAAACATTTCTGACGGCATGGCTACTATGTTTTAGTGCAGCCACACCGGCAGAGATGTTGGAGTCCGTGACACATTCAGGTTAATTATTAACAGGTCTGATATTTTCACATGAAGGGTTAGCCCGAGCTAAAACTCAACCTACCATCATAGATATCATATAGTGTACCTTAGCGCTATTGTCAGTAAACATCTAAGGGAATATTCAAAATGATTCCCAGATTAAATGAAAAATCCATTACATCCTTCAGGGTTTCTGTCATAGCAAATTGGTAAGGTAGGATTTACATGAATCTGAGTTGATAAATGATTAAAAAATCTCTGTTGGTCAAATCAATTCTGTTCTGTGGCCCAGTTCCAACATCCTACAGTCACCACGCCCGCTCGGCACGGGAGCATGAATCTTGCCCCTGTATACGGTCTGTATACTTACCACAAGTGTCGCCTCTGTCCATCTCCAATGCGGCAGCTCCTCTTTCTGGCTTCCTGACCGACACTGGCAGCTGCACAGTGGTTTATGGCTGTGCCTTCTCATACTGGGTTGGTGACACAGAGGTTTGTGTGTCATCACGCCAGTGAGGCACAGACGCATTCTGGTGTCACATGGGTCAAAGTGACCTATGAATGATCTCTTAATGCTTTATAAACCCTTTTTAACTGTTGTGCTGTGCCCTGTTTTGGTTTCCATTTAACAGTTATCCAAGAGCGAGTTTTTATTTTAGTACTTTTGGCTTTTCTGACCTTGGCTTGTTTTTTTTTTTTTTTTTTTACCATTTCCTATTCTATTGTCCCTGACATTTGACTAGTTCTACAGTATTATGCCACTTTCTGTCTCCTTAATCTTGATTTGACTTGTACTACCCTGTTTTGCATTACAAGGACACTACAGTCACCAAAACAACTTTAGCTTAATTAAGCAATTTTGGTGCACAGAACATGCCTCTGAAGTTTCACTACTCAATTCATTGCCATTTAGGAGTTAAATCACTTTTATTTCTGTTTATGCAGTCCAAGCCACACCTCTCCTGGGTGTGACTGATACAGCCTTCATAAAAAATTGGTTTCTTGCATTAAACGTTTTTATCTCCTGATCTGTAAATTGAACTTTCATTACATACTTAAAGCTCCTGCAGGGTCTTGCAAGCTATTAACAGAGCAGGGGAAAATACATTCTAAATTAAACAGAATTGCAATACAGGAAGTTCAAACATTAGATGACTCTTTACAGGAAGTATTTAAGAAGGCTGTGTAAGTCACGTGCAGGAAGGTATGACTAGGTCTGCATTAAAAAAACTGATGTAACTCCTAAATGGCAGAGAATTTAGCAGTGAGACTGCAGGGCAATGATCTATACACCAAAACTGCTTCATTAAGCTAAAGTTGTTATGGTGACTATAGTGTCCCTTTAAGTCTGGCCACACTAAGGCCTAGTAATACACATTAGTTTCTTTTTCCATCAGCTTTTGTATAAATAAATTGGGTTCTGCATATTGGATGATAGTTCACATTGACACCTAGCTTCTCTACAGGATGCTAATTGCTAACACATGTAGGCAAGTTCAATGGCCATATTGAAGGATATGGTGCTGATGCAGCACTCCAATGATGGGTCAACATTCTTAAAACAGCAAAATAGAGGGAGAGTGTATTACCATTCCTTAGAGACTTAAAGTAGAAAGTAGAAAGCAAACAAAAATGCCATTGTGGATCCCCCTTCCTCCCTGTTAATCGCACCATCCCTCCCTGGTAAAAAAAAATGATTAAAACTTACCTTTTGCCATTGCCAATGTCTCTTGGCGCTGGGTTGACGTTCCACCCCTCTTCTATCCCGCGACGAGCGGGGTTTAATGCCGCACACACATGAGACCTCCCCATAGGAAAGCATTGAATCAATGCTTTCCTATGGGGAAAAATCTGACACTGGAGGTCCTCATGCAGAACATGATGATGTCCAAAGGTCTGTTTCAATTCAGGAAGCCCTCTAGTGGCTGTCTGGTAGTGCAAAAGGTATAGTGCCCCCAGATCACTTCAATTAGCTGAAGTGGTCTTCGTGCCTTCAGTGTCCCTTTAACTAAAGTTATAATTGTTACAAAGTGTGACAGATCCGTCTGTCTTGGAATTACTTGTATTATCTGCTCCCCATGTTATTTCCCCGTTTCACAGAACTATTTGCCGAAAGGCTGGCCACCCAGCGGGGAAGTGTGCTGCTTGTTAACCTCTTGGCCTCATTCGAATGTTGTGGTTAACCGCAGACACTTCCCCTTGTTAATGGCCGGCTGGGTGGTCGTCGTTCATATGAACGAACACGAGGTGGCGGCCATCTTGGACATACGAATGCCCAGCGGTGTTTGTTGATGGCTACTTTTTTCATACGAACACCACTGAACGCCGCCGACCTCCCTTCATCTGTTTCCTCTTAATATGAACACCGTCTGTTCGGTCCATTTTCATACGAACTGAGCCACCCCAGATAGCTATCCCATGGAGCCCATTCGCATAACGAAAAGACTATGTGAAAGACTTTGGCTCCATGGCGATTGAACTGTATGTATGTGATCTGAAAATGTACCTATTTACTTCAGTAGTTTTTATATTATATATTTTTATGTGTTTTTATTACCATGTGTAAAATGGAGTTTTGCCTCTATCCTTGGAGATAATTGAGTTACTTCCCAATTATTTCTAGGATACAGGATAGAGAGGAGGGTCCTATACAGCTAAAGGGGAGTGATTATGTCTGTAACTTTGGGATTGGTAACTGTATCATTATAGTCACAGCAGGTCCCCTAGCGGAGAGTCCACATGGTGGGAAACCTGCATAAATACCGGCAGGTAGCCCACATTAAACCAGAGCTTCGTCTCGTACTTGGGGGGATAATTCGTATGGTTTTCCTGTTCGAATGTTTGGCGTGTGGATTTCGTATGATTGCTTGTTTGGCTGATTGGAGTGTTCGGTAGCTGCCTTCATATTCGGGAAGGGAATATCTCAAACAGCTTTAACCCCTGCTATACCAGGGTGCCGTTACACAAAGCCCTACTGATACCTTTGCAATAATGCTTAACTCTTGTGAGTTTGTTTTTATCCGCATATTTTATCATAAATGTTATTCTACATTTTACATTATGGAGAATTTCTTCTTTCTATGCTATGATTGCATTGAACCAATCAAATGAAACTTGTCTGGATTGAAAACTCTACAATAGAAAGATTTTTTTTCCGGAAAATCCACTGTGACATTAGTTCCAATCATTGTACTTCTTCCATGTGTCAATATTTCTGGAGGTTTTATTTTAGGAGGATACATTTTGAAGAGAGCTGCAATCTTTAGGGGAATTATATTGCATTAATATTGCACTGGGTGTTTTATAATTTTCCAATATTTATTTATTGCCCATATTCGTAGAATAGACTGCATCATTACAGAGCTTTGATACTATTTCTACAGATGACGAATCTTGAGATCTTGGCTGATAAAGTCCAGGTAGCTCATGACATGTACTGACTGAACTGTAGCTTTGAGCCAGTATTTAATAACTGGCACTGATTCTGAGAGGTAAGTCTTCTTCTATAACAGATATTCTTTTCATCCTAAGAAGACAACACATCGTCCTCTAAGAGTCAAATAAATGTGAACGTTCTTTAAATGTTTTCAAGAGGCTGAACAGACACTGATGAGACCTTAAATGGACACTCCGGAGACCAATACAACTTTAATGCCTTTGATGGATTTTGGCCTCATCAATATGCTGTATATTGTGCATGCTCAAAGATTCATAGATTTTGCACAAAATAAAATAAATGTTTTGCAGAACCTCATACCAGAAAGACTTGATGATGAAGATGAAAAATGTGCACACAGTCTCAGCCCCAACAGCATTAAGTGAGAAGGTTTCAAATCACAGCCTGACTGCAGACAGTCGTATAAACTACAAACATGCAGTGACATCCAGGGCCGGATTAACATAGGGGCTGATGGAGCTGCAGCTCCAGGCCCAGGCCCAGGCCCATGGAATAGGCCCATTTAAAAAAAAAAAAAAAAAAAATTTTTTTTTTTTTTTTTTTTACACACACTACTCTTAGGTTTGCCACCTGACTGGTATTTTACTGGCACAGCCGGTATTTAAGGCTGCCTGGCCATGCTGGTATTGCAGTAATACCGGCAATAAAATTGCAGGTATTTTTCTCAGTATAAACGGAGATTACTCTGCAATACTAGCACCGGCCAGTAGGGGTCACTGTGTGTGTGGAGAGAGGCAAGGATAGGAAGTTACAGCATATCCCTGCCTCTCTCTACTACTCACTGATCCTTGGGGGAGCAGCTACACAGCACAGAGTCCAGACAGCAGCTCTACAGCTCAGGTAAGTGAGGGATGGGGGGAAAGGCTGCAGGGAGACATGGGGACACTGAGACACTAGGGGATACAAACACTAGGGGACACTGGGAGACTTGGGGACGCTGAGATACTTGAGGACACTGAGACACTAGGGGACACTGAGACACATGGGGACGCTGAGAGACATAGGGACATTGGGAGACAGACACTAGTGGCTCAGTGTCCCCAAATGTTTCAGTGTCCCCATGTCTCCCAGTGTCTGTGCCCCTAATGTCTCAGTGTCCCCATTTCTCCCAGTTTCCCTAAATGTCTCAGTGTCCCCATGTCTCTCAGTGTCCCCCGGTCTCTCAGTGTCCCCATGTCTCACTGTGTCCCCAGTATCCTAGTGACATGGGGACACACTGAGACATTGGGACACTGGGAGAAATGGGGACACTGGGAGACTAGGGGACTGGGCGACATGGGGACACTGACACTGTGATACATAGGTGACACTGAGACACTGGGAGACAGGGAGACACTGGGAGCAATTCATCTATACAGCAGAATCAAACTGTGAGTAGTCTGTTGGTGATTTTACAGAATTTTCTCTGATGTCACTCCCTGTGATTTACATCATGTGATGTCATGCATAACTAATTAATTATACAAATGGCTGGTATTTTTTTTTCCCAAGAAAGGAGGAAACCCTAACTACTCTTCACATACTCTTGCTTAAAGGAACACTATAGGGTCAGGAACACAATCATGTATTTCTGACCCTATTATGTTAAAACCACCACCCTGGCCCCTTCTTGCCTCCCTAAATATAGTAAAATATTACTTGTATTCAAGTCTGCAGCTGCTGGCTCTGCCTCTGAACTGACTGTCTGCTGACATCATCAGAAGTGGTGGTCTGAGCAAATTAGAATACTTCCCCATAGGATTGTCTGAGACTGTCAACTAGGCAGATCAGGGGCAGAGCCAGCACAAGTTCAATATAGCCCTGGCCAATCAGCATCTCCTCATAAAGACAAATTGAATCAATGCATCTCTATGAGGAAAGTTCAGTGTCTGCATGCAGAGGGTGGAGACACTGAATGGCAGTGCTGCACACTAGGCAGTACTGCCCCAAGAAGCACCTCTAGCAGCCATCTAAGGAGTGGCCAGTGGAGGTATTTTCTCTGAAAAGACAGTGTTTACTGCAAAAAGCCTGGAGGGAATGATTCTACTTACCAGAACAAATACAATAAGCTGCAGTTGTTCTGGTGACTATAGTGTCCCTTTAAGTTTGGAAGCTTAAGAGGGATGTATGGGAACAAAACTTGTGTGGACTGGCTGACAATAAAATTAGTTTAGGTAATGCAGACGTTGGTCTCTCTAACACTGTGGCATGTCCCATTTCTTCAATACTCACTACATCCACCTGTTCTCTGTCTCAGACTATATACCAGGAACTTCTGCCTGCTAGTAAGAAGGTAAGGAGTCAAGTGGACTAGCGAGTGCTAGGGGACAGTCCTTAGAAAGCATGGAGTGAGCGCATCATTAGACGCATTTATGTCAAGCTCAGGTTGCTGCCTGCATAGTATGCCCTTAGTTGGGCAGCCTACATGTCAGGCTGTCCTTCAAATTCTTTGGACAGACATGCCCCCTTTTTGGGCATGTTCTCCCCTTTTGGCAGTTCTGGTCACGTGATTTGCGTCAGTGGCCGACCCTGCTTCACTGGACACTGCTGTTAGGGGGTATGGATTTACTTGAAAGATGAAAGCATAAATTAGATAAAGAGATTAGCATAGAGTATGTGTTTTCGTATAGCTGCATCCTTTGAGTTTCCCTCCAGCACCATCTCCATCAGATACATGACGCTAGAGGGGTATGACTGTTTTAGTGTTTTTGGTCGATAAGATTCTGTAATTAGGCCCATCATAACGGTCAGCACCAGGCCCACTGGGCTCTTAATCCGGCCCTGGTGACATCCTTACGATATGTCTCCCTGGGTGTCCTCTAATTCAAATGCAGGTTGTTTTGTTGGTCAGATCATTCTGTACTGTCAGTGACTGAGCTACATGGATACCTTTTTGATGAGGAAGTCTTTTTCTGGAGTGAGTGGGTGTGGGTAAAGAAGCAGGCTTATGGGGCAGCATTCTGCAAAACATTACTTTATTTTATGCAAAAACTATAAAGATTTGAGCATGCAAACAATATAGCATATTAATGAGGCCAAAATCTACCAAATATATTACAATAGTATTGATGACCAGAGTGTCCCTTTAAGTGGAATTTAAGATGTTTCATATCCCCATCATAGCTTCAAGAATGTTTCATAAAGTTAGGAGACTAGATCACTGGTGCATTAAATTGCTTTCAAACATTTTCAGGTAAACATGAATTTAATGGGGAGAATGCCCAAATAGAAAGTGATCAGGAATTCTAACTATGCTGGGGGATAAAGCAGGGAGCACAATTGACAGTACTATAGATAGCGGAACTAAATTGGCCAGAATATATGTCACAGTAATGTGGCAAAATGCTCAAAACGTTACTGCTGGTAAAATCTATTACTGCAGGCTTAGTAGGTTTGCTGCTCTCATTCAGAACAACACTTCCATCCAGGCCTTTGCATACACTAGTCATCATCTTTATATACTAGTTGTGGGTATCTGACAAAGTGGGCAAAAAGGAAATTGTACTGACCAGAATTAGCAAAAAGGATGAAAAAGAAGACCAAAAGGGACGCTGGTTGCGAGATCTCCTCAACTTCACTACCATATTAAGCTTTAAATGGGGTGAAAATTCTTAACAAATCACGTTGACACAGACACCCCTCAAATCAGGAGTTTTTGCGCACCTAATAGGCTAAAGCACCTGGACTTTGTGCACTCCACCTGGAGATGAGGGCTTCCTGTGGCCTGCTTCCTAATCTTTGTGAGGGACGCAGGCGATCTGCTGGCTAAACAGAACCTCGACTGCAACTTGGGTCCCCCCCTCCTGAGCCAGTGGGGGCTATCCCAGTCCATGCTGGGCTGCGCATCAGGGTCCTCTGTGTTGCAGAAAAATACTCTGAGGCTGTACAAAAAAAAGCAAGCGGCGGCAAACATAATGGTGAATGCAAATTCTCCCACAACACGTGGCTGGCTAGCACCTGAAGCCGGCCTCACAGACCCTTACCACAGCACCACAGATTACCTGGAGGTGTTTTTTTACTGCTTCTAGGCTGCCTTGGAGTAAAGGAAGAAACTGGTGGCACCTGGCGTTACTATACTGGCTGTGGAAAGGAGGCATCATGGAGTGAGGCCTGAGGTGCCTTTCACAGGCAACTCAACATCCAAACCTCCAACCGACAAGTCTACTTCAAGCCTACCTGGACCTAGAGCTGACCATGGGTCAGCCCCAACGCATCGACCACATAAGCAGAAGATCTAGAGATGCAATCGCTGACAGCTCCTCAAGCCTAAAAGGGCCTTCTACAGTTTTCTAGATGGGAAGAACTTGGTCTCTCACAGCTCCCTATTTCGTGGCACTGGAGTGCAGGCTCTGGAACAGACCTGGGGGCATGGGGGATACCCCACTATGCTACTCACATGAGTGGACTGTATTCGAATGGAAGACAGAATGATGAATGTCATTCATGCTGGACTAGCCTGACAAGCATTTCTCAGTTTTAGACCCCCCCCAACCGGCCTTCGTTAGGACGATGTTATTTACCAGCAGTACACAAATTGCATTTTAGCTGAGGAGCATATTCTGCTCTGTTATTTTATTATTTTTCACATTTGTTGCTATCCTGTTAGCCCAGCTAACTGCAACACTACTATTTACAATTCACTGAATAAGGCTAGCTTGGTTCTTTTACCTGAATTTCTTTTTTTCTTAAGACTAGCA
This sequence comes from Pelobates fuscus, assembly GCF_036172605.1. Lineage (NCBI taxonomy): Eukaryota > Metazoa > Chordata > Amphibia > Anura > Pelobatidae > Pelobates > Pelobates fuscus. Next base: position 177,174,390 of record NC_086318.1, on the reverse strand, counting down.
CTGTGTTTTCATTCCTTGTTATACTTTAATTTAAAAAGAGGCATCCAAATCCCATGTGTGATAGGCAGTGCTGTTCTCTGTGTGACTATAGCCTAATTTTAAAACAGTAAATGTTTATTACACGATCACTATATGTCTATGCATTTAACTATGTTATTATACATTGTGCCTCAATAAAAATGTGATTGGAAAAAAAACAAAGAAAAAAAACACTTCTTGCTGAGGTATTCTTCATGAACAGAAAAAAGAAGGTCAAAAGGCAGATTGTGACATAAAACTTTCAATTAGCAAATATTGCTACTTTTTTTTTTTTTACTATATATACACACTAATTTCTACAGATAGTAAACAGATGGCAGGATTTAGGAGCAGGTGTGTTTTTGTGTGTAGAGTTGGTGTTTGTATGTAATTTTATCATTTTAATACAAGGATGTGTTTATATAGAATGTTAGCATTTGTGTGCAGAGGTGTATTTGGATGTAGTGTTGGATTTTAAATGTGGATGTACATTTGTGTGTAGTATTGGTGTTTCAGTGTTTCTACATAATTTTAGAGTTAGAATTCAGGGGTGTCTTTTTATGTTATGTTTGTGTTTGCATGAGTGTGTGTTGTGTTGGTGTTTGATTGCTGGGATCTCTGTACATGTACTGTCACATATATACTTGCACATTAACAGAAACACATGGACACATACACAGTCATATACACATAAACACAGACACACACATTAACACAGATACACACACAGACAAACACCTTGACACACAGTGTGTATCTGTGTGAGTATGTATCTGTGTGTCCAGGTGTGTGTATCTGTGTGTCAGTGTGTGTATCTGTATGCCTGTGTGTATCTGCCAGTGTGTATATCTGTGTGTATGTGCCAGTGTGTATCTGTTTGTATGTGCCAGTCTGTGTATCTGTGTGTCAGTGTGAATATGTGTGTGTGTATGTATCTGACAGACAGATACACATAGTGGCACACAGACACACACTGACACACAGCTACACATACTGACAGATGCACACACCTTGGCACACAGATGCACAGACACTGGCACAATGATACACACATTGGCACATACACACACACACACACACACACACACTGACACATACACACGCAAGCACACACTGACAGCTACACTGACACACAGATACACACTAGTACATACACACACAGATACACACACACACACACACACAGATACACACACTGACACACACCTTGACACACAGATACACAAACTGGCACATACACACACAGATTAACACACATTGGCAGATACACACACTGACACAGGTGCACACACACATATTCACACACATTGGCATATACACGCACTGACACAGGTACACACACACACATACACACAGATTTACACACATTGGGAGATAAACACACTGACTCAGGTACACACACACATAGATAGTGGTGTATTTAGGATTTGTGCTGCCCTAGGACCCCCCCTTCACCCCAGTTTAAATTTCCCCCACCTCTTCCTGTCAAGGCCACACTTTGACTGACAGACGCTCACTCACTGACAGACTCACACACTCACTGATAGATGCATGCACTCATTGACAGACACACTCTCTTATATACACTGACAAACAATGACATACACACACTCACTGATTTGACACACTGATAGACAAACACTTACTCTGACACACACTCACTGACAGACTCACTGACAGATGCACACTCTCACTGACAGACGCACGCACTCACTGACCGACACACACACACATTCACTGACTGACTGACACACACACACACACACACACACACACTCACTGACAGACACACACACTCACTCACTCACTCACATTCACTGACACACACACACACTCACTCACATTCACTGACAAACACTCACTCACCCACCCACATTCACTGACACACACTCACATTCACTGACACACACTCACTCACATTCACTGACACACACTCACTCATATTCACTGACACACACTCTCATTTCCCCCACTCACAATTATTATTATTATTTTCCTTTTTTTTATTGAAATCCACCCAGCCTCCCTACTTTGGGGAGGCTGGGTGGATATTTCACCTGGGGTCCAGTAGGGCTGCTGGGCAGCTTCCCCGCGCGCCGCAGAGTGATGCCGGGAGCCGGAATATGACGTCAGACGGCCAGCTCTTGGGCTCCCATAAAACGAGGCAAACAAGGTATTTGCCTTGGCATTTGGGGGCAGCATTTTTTGCCCCCCCCCCCCCTGGAAATTGCTGCCCAAAGCAAATGCCTTGTTGCCTTGCGGTAAACACATTCCTGCACGTAGACACATACACACAGATTCAAAGACATTGGCAGATACACACACTGACACAGGTACACACAACCAACTGTTGAGCGTGTTCTGTAGAAAAAATAGGCACATTCTACACTTTTTCTACACTTTTTTTTTCCAGGGAAGGAAGATGAAAGTGCAATTTTTCTTTGCCTATCTCTATACGGTCAGTAGTTCTATAAACAGGCTAGTAATGTATGTAGTTTGTCTAACTAAAGTTGCGTAAATAGATCATATAATTAGTGAAATTGCTTACGCAGCTACTAAGATGTAAAGAGAAAAGTATACAATGTACGCAGGGAATAACATTTGTTAAATAGCACTGACTAAAGCAATGCATCCAAACTCGTTTACTGTATGTTCAGCCACAGTTATTTGCCAGACCCCTCACTGAGCCTCTTTGAGAAACAGCCTAGGAACACAGACATACTGTACACACACACACACACACACACACACATACACACAGTTAGCAGAGGAGGCTGGGCTTAAGGCTGTTCGGAGCTCTTCTTATTGGTGGGGGAAATGCTAAAAGATAACACACCCTATAAATAAAAAGTTACTTAGCCTCTGTAAAGTTTAGTTCCTTAGGATGCCAGGGATCTAATGCCAAGCCAAGCCATAAGGAACCATGAGGGGCATTTGGTAAGAATGGGGAATGTAATTCGCCTGAGCAAGGAATATAATGCATCCTGTCTACAATGGGTTCACAAAGTTAATATCTTCATTAGTGAAATGACATCCTCAAGAGATCTCACCAGGGATCCATTCTGGGGGAGGGAGGAAACAGACAGGATACCTGCTGTAGGGAATGGGGAGAATCTGTATGCGTGGGTTTTGCGCTGTCTGTGAACCATAATTCTAAGAGTTTGTTTCACTAAACAGTGATTTTTGGTGGATTGACAACTGAATTGTAAAAGTTTAGACAGAAATTCACCAATTTAGCCAGGTGGGGATTTTTTTTTGTGTGTGGAGCTGTTCTATTCTATGCTGCACAAGTCATGATGTAAACGTATTAAATCTCGCTATTTAGAGACTAGTTCCCTGATTAAACATTCTCTTATGCAGGAAAGCTCCATTTATCTTGTGCGTGATCAGCTTACTGGATTCACCAGTGTCATCCACCATAGAGCATTATACAAGTAAGTAATACAATTAATTATGCATTTTATACATATTATATAGTTGTGTGCTCTGACCATTATATATATAAAATATACATATACATATATATATATTTTGGGAGATATATATATATATTTATATTTAAATATGACAAATTTTGTGTTTAGGTGATGTATGCTTACCTTAATGTGCAGTTGATACATTTTAGTGCATTTTTCATTTATTTTTACATGATTTATTTGTGCATATATAATATGTATATACACAAATTGCATAAACATTAATAGGTACACACACGTGGCTTAATTGTGTCTATACACAATGTATATGTACATGATTCATTTGTGTTCAAACTAAATATATTTATGTATTTATAATAATCCATAATATATTTATGTATTTCTGTTTGTGTTCATATTTTTACATAAGTTGCATTATTACTAATGTGTGCATAAATCAGATTTATCTGTGTGTTAATGTGTGCATAAGTGATTTATCGTAGTGCTTATATGATATGTTATGGTGCTTTGTTATGTGACTAAATGACTAATATATGTACATGCATGCGTGTGTATGTATGGTTCCAGTGTAAGTGTAAATATATACCTGATTGATTCATTTATGTGTGTCTCAGTAGGGTAGGAGATATATTAGTGTATAAGTATGTGTTTGTGTGTTATAAGGATGTATTCATCAGGACATTTTATGAATGTAGGTTGTTTTAGGGCTGGGTGGATAGTTTAACTCCTTCATAAAAAAAGGTTAGGAAACTCTCCTTAAATTATTAAAATCTATGCAAACCATCTGTCACGAAGGGGATAAAAGTATACACTTAAATATACTCACAGAACATAAGTATTAACACATGTGGGAGGCTGTGTGGGTGAGCTAATACATATTACTAATGAATGGTAAATAATATAAAGCAGCGGTGCCCAAAAGGTTGATCACCAGGTGCTTTAAAACTACAGCTTCCATGATTCTTTGTCATTCTAAAGGCATTCTAAATGCATGCAAAGCATTGTGGGAGTTGTAGTTCTACAACATCTTGGATCTAGCTTTTGGGCCCCCCTCATATAGATATTTGTTTTTTATTAATAAGGCATTATTATTATTTATAACGTGATAGCATATTCTGCAGTGCTGTACAATTTGTGCCATTCAGGTATCAATGTGCTACATTTTGGAGTTTAGTCAAAAAACTAATTTGTAGTTTAGTAACTGGGCAATGGCTTACAGAGGGGGTTTGTTCAATTAATTAAGAACCATAGAGAATTCATAAGAAAATTACTAATTTTCTGCAAAGAAGAACTGTGGTGACCTAAAATTTGAAAACCCCCCTTTTTCAGTTCCCACAGTACCTGGTTTAATGAATTATTGACCTCTTGATTTTTAACGCACCATAACTAACTGTTTAGTGAATAGCCCCCTACGTGTAATAATTTAGTCTAGCTTGCTCTTGCCAAGTTGCTCAATATTCCTTCATTTACTGTAGCATTATAACTGCAAGGTTTTCCCCTGGTTATCAGCTGTAGCCAGATGCAGCCTAATGAATTGTGCTTTGATCCTATGTGACTGGGCTGTGTTCAAACAGCAGTACTGAGGTTAATTGCAAATCTGGTAACATGTTACATGCAGGCCCAGAGGTGTTTTTGCACAGTAAATGTTGTTTGAAGGAAAAGGCTATGCAGACGGGGCCACTGGAGAGAAAGGGATCTCTGTGTGAGAGTGGGTGCTCTGCCCAGAGCCCATAACCCAGACCCCTCTTCTTACAAACCAGACTTGAGTAACTTTTTCCAAAAAAGCATTTGGTTCATATTGAACTCGTTTGTAAAGAAAAATGTTTATTTTTTCTCTTCACAGCGGCTGCTTTCAGAGAGTCAGACCACTGAGTGTTTAGATTAAGGTGGTCGTTTATTTGATCTCCCCTCTCTACTTCTTGTAAATGGGAATAAACCGCAGACTCCCTGCTGTGTGACCTCAATCCCCACAGGCAATGCTCCATACAGAGGAGTAATCAGGGAAGGGGAGCTAGATGGCTCTACCTCGAACCTCGCCATTTTACCTCCTATTACGTCTCATCAAGGTTTCCTTTTATCTGATTGATCAAGCATACCTTTTAAGTCACACGTGTATACTGCCCACTGAGGCAATATTAAAATAGGTGACTTGGCTCTTAATTCTACATTAAATTAGATTTTTCCACTAGGTGAACCAGTGCTCATGGCGTCAATGTAGATTGTATGACGGCCTGTTGTTTCACTCTTGCAATAAATGTATACATGACTTGTTACTATGCCTATCAATATGGGATTATTCTATATTTTGGGATACATCTATTAGATATATTTCCTACATCTTGCAAAAATAGTATTAAACATGATATATTTTAATGCTACGTCATGTGTGAGCAGTGTATGTTGACGGGTGGATAACAGGTAGATAACACGACTTCTGAACAGTAAATGAGGGGCTTTTCCTTTATGCAGGCTAACATTACCTCTAGTGATGTCCCGAACGGTTCGCTGGCGAATAGTTCCTGGCGAACATAGCTTGTTCGCGTTCGCCGCGGATGGCGAACATATGTGATGTTCGGTCCGCCCCCTATTCGTCATCATTGAGTAAACTTTGACCCTGTACCTCACAGTCAGCAGACACATTCCAGCCAATCAGCAGCAGACCCTCCCTCCCAGACCCTCCCACCTCCTGGACAGCATCCATTTTAGATTCATTCGGAAGCTGCATTCTTTTTTTTTTTTTTAGACAGAAGTGTGTTATATTTGAGCATGCTAGGCTGAACGTGCGTATATGATGGCTAGTTGCACTGAGGGTATGAGTATATAGCAGTACATTGTTGTGAAAGATGGCTGTCATGTTTAGGGTGTAGCTTGCACGTTATCAACTGTGTATTTATATCAGCAGCTCCACCACTAGTTATAAATCAAGTGTGAGTCGCCCCATGAGATGAGACTAGTGAATAACATAATACATGAACGGTTAAGGTAAAGGCATGTAAGGAACTACGACAATAAACTCTTTAGGAGGTGAAATAATGACATGTTTAAACGCTTGCTACTTTACGATTAGTTAATGTGCAGAGAGCAGTTCATGTGATCAAAGGCATGGTGTGGAGGATCGGCTATAGTGGGACATGCTTGGCAGGCTGCTGTTTACTGCTTGTGCTCATCCGATCCCTTCTGGGCACCAGGTGCAGAACCTGGGAGTCACTGATACCTGGAACAACAAAGGCAAGGCCAGGTTCGCGGCTTGAGGTGGTGGAAGCTTGTTTTGTCGGGTGGTCGGATCTGTCCCGGTGGTGCTTCAGGTCCGGTGCGGGATTGTGGTGGCTTAAGGTGGAGGCGAGTGCTTGACGTGGGGCAGGCTCTGCATTTCTGTTTGTGCCTCTGGTCCCGTCTTCGACGCCTTTTGCGTTGAAGGATTTTAATGGGGACTGCTTCGTTTAGCTGTGGTGGAGCTTGTTGGGGCTGTGGTGGAACTTGTTGGGGCTTCCTGCTTGTTATTTGCTTCCAAAATTGATTAAAGTCCAGCTTAGACTCAATATCCTGCCATGCTTTGCTGGTACCAGGAGGACACGCGGCTGCCGCCATATTGGGAGAGTCGCAGATGAGTATGTCAGCCTGGGCGGCTGTGCTCTGTGCATCCATTAGCTCCAGACAGCCTCTCAGGGGTGGACCGGGATAACCCCCACTGGTCCGAGTGGGGGGGGGGTAACAGAGCTTCTGCCGGGAAGTAGCTGCTACTGGGCATCCCAAGATCGGGAGATCAGCCGCCTCTCCCGCCCGGTGAGCACCAGGCCACACTTGCCACGCGGAGGTAAGTAAGACTCTGTCAAGTTGCTGACCGCTATTAAGCATGTTGGGTCGGTCAGGTAGAAACAACATTGCTGGGTCATCCCCTTCTGGGGTGAAATTCGCTTGTTGATAGCGGCTTAAAGTGAGATATTGAGGGAGTTCACAAGAAGTGCGTCTTTCCTCCTTGACAGCTAGGCCCCGCCCCCCGGAAGCTGCATTCTTAGTGAGAGGAGGGACAGTGTAGCTGCTGCTGATTTAATAGGGAAATCGATAGCTAGGCTAGTGTATTCAGTGTCCACTACAGTCCTGAAGGACTCATCTGATCTCTGCTGTAAGGACAGCACCCCAAAAAGCCCTTTTTAGGGCTAGAACATCAGTCTGCTTTTTTTTTCTTTCTGTGTAATCTAATTGCAGTTGCCTGTCTGCCTGCCAGCGTGTGTGTCAGGCTCACAGGGTATACTGTGCCCACTTGCCCAGTGCCACCACTCATATCTGGTGTCACAATAGCTTGCATTTAAAAAAAACTAAACTTTTTTGACTGTAATATAATAACAGTCAGTTTCCTTCACACGTGTACGTTTCAGGGCCTGCCAGGGCACAGTGTCACACCAGTGCAACTCATATCTGGTGTAACAGTAGTGTACATTTAAAAAAAAAAATACAGGGGGCTTGTTGTCACCTTTCAGGGACCCTTGGTGTTGTACGTGGCTGGGTGGAGGAAGAGACCTTCAATGACATCAGTGAGGACAAAGAACGGGAAATGGCTAGCTTGGTATCCAACCTTGTGCAAATGGGGAGTTTGCGTTTGTGCAAATGGACTGTTTGCGGTTGTTTGTGGTGCGTTAAACGGGGAGTTTGGTCTGTCACTGTGAAGCGGGCGTAACCCTTTCACTACCTGATCGATACAACATCATACCTGATGTTTTAACCCCTTAAGGACACATGACATGTGTGACACGTCATGATTCCCTTTTATTCCAGAAGGGAATTCCAAACAATTTAGGAATGTTAGGTGATTTATGCCCTTTATGGATTAAAACCAGACTCTGCATCAACTATGTAATTTTCCATGGGAGTTTTGCCATGGATCCCCCTCCGGCATGCCACAGTCCAGGTGTTAGTCCCAACAACTTTTCCATCACTATTGTGGCAAGAAAGAGTCCCTGTGGGTTGTAAAATTCGCCTGCCTATTGAAGTTTATGGCGGTTCGCCCGGTTTGCCCGTTCGCGAACATTTGCGGAAGTTCGCGTTCACAGTTTGCGAACGGAAAATTTTATGTTCGTGACATCACTAATTACCTCTTATTAAGGTAATATAAGTTCATCTGTAGGGGATCACAAGAATACCCCAGACAGTTTCATACAGAATTTGCCTTAACATTGGCAGGTAAGGTTACACTCCAATGGCCATTGCAGTGGTTTTAAAAATCTTCGATAAATAAGTGTATATTAGTATTTAAGATAGCACTTAGGGGACTTTCCTGGTTTTGTGTTGTTTACTTATTTTTCTCACTTTGTAAGCATTAGTCTTCGACAACTTATTTCTAGCAATAATGGTTAATTAGAACAGAATACAGTGGCCATGTCAACAAGGTACACTAATGAACACTAGATGAAAATACTATACACATATAGTCCAAATCCGGTTCAATGGAGGAGAAAAACTTATATACTTGTTGATCTCTTACACAACATGCTTCCTTATCATGTAAATGTCAGGATGTGTAAAAATAGCATGTACATTATTTGGTTTTGATGCCTATTTTTTTATTTTTTATTTTAGGATTCCCATTTAGCCTCAAATTCAGCCATGTCCAACACAAATGCCCTCCAATTAAAAATGGAGAAGACGATCTTCCGGGTAAGTGGATCTCTGAGCAAGTAGCTTTTTTTCTATACTAAACATGAAGTATCCATATATTAACAATGTACTTATAAAATGTTATCTAAAATTTGAGTGACTATCTAGCTTGTGCATGTGAGATTGTAGATTTTTAAATCATGTTTTCAATAATTACTGGTGTACTACCTGTTTAGCGAAAATACCCCCAGCTTCGCATTATGTAAGTACTCTGAAGTTTACTAGATTACTTTGCCCTGTTCTAGGCTTTGACCTGATTTCCAAGTTCCAGATTGACAGAGCTGCTTCTGTTGGTGCCATCCGGACAGTGGTTGGAACATCTCCTTTCCAAGTGGCTTATCAAATGGGCACAAATGTTGACTTCAGAATTTTGACAAGGTACTATATTACATAACTATACGTGTCATATACTTTGTCAGTATTACAGCATCCGTTTGTCACTGCTAATAAGATGTACTTAGATTCTACCAGGGAAGACCAAGCACCTTCAGGATGCTATGTTAACTGCATTGCATTGCTAGGCTTGTGACTCTGGCCACATTCCTAGAAAAATATTGACATAGAAGTCCAGGAAGCTGCGTATGTTGAGACATCGTAAAACCTTGTAGTGAGTCTGAAGTAACACATTTGTTTTAGCAAACTGGAATTCCTTTCACTTGGTGTATTAATGCATAGTTAAAACACTTGCTAGAACAAATTCGACAGTAAGACAATATCGAGCATGTGTGACTACATGCATACATTTTATTTTCCACTTGGTTTACCTTTCTCAATTATTATAGTCTAATGCCACCCAGTGGTTGTTAATGAGAAGTGTGGTTGCTGTTCACACCTTAAAGTGCTGAAACCTTACAAATGTAAACAATGACATGGAGCGCTAATGGCATAGTATAAAACAATTAAGTTTAATGTATTATTGTCACAGCGCCTTTAAAACAAAAACATCACTGAGCTTGATATTCACTAAATGTTCTCATCATCAAAATAACCCCATACTTTCTCTTCACAAACAACTGCCCTACAAACAAAAGTCCAGCCCAATTATTCTCTTCAGAGACAATAGATGAACTGTTAGTTCCATTTTTGATTCAGAGTTCCACCCATGGCACCAAAAAAGAGTTTATTGATGTTAAAAAAAAGCTGATTTATGGTTAGGGGACAGCCACTAATTGTTGATTTTATTCACAGATCACGTGAGAAGTGACCAATAGATGTGAAAAAGAGGAGCAGTAAAATAATGTATATTTATATTTTATATATTTAAGGAATAAATACAGTAGTATATAAATGTAAACTTTTTTTTTTTTTTTTTACTGCACCTCGTATGTTCCCTCTTTTGGTTACTTATTATGACTTGGATTGTGAACCAAATGGCAGGAAAATGTGCCTATCAGTGTACTGCAAAATATATACAGAATATTTATATTTGTTACTGCAAAATATATACAGAATATTTATATATATATTATGTATATATTTTGCAATATACTGATTGGCCTACTTGCATGCCCTGTTGGTTTGTCCAAATTATTATTCCCAAAATGACTGCACTGTTGAAATTTGACCGACTCAAAACAACACAGAGATAGACAAATTTTGTACTATCGAACAAAATGTTTTCGCCATACACAAGTATAATGCTGAGAGACGTTTGTTACAAAATGAACTGATTTAATACAATTTCTTTGAAAACTAGCTTGAGAACAAATTAAAAATATGCAAGGCATTTTTCTGGCCATATTACATTGCCTAAACTAGCCTCCCTCCATACCCCTTTTCCTATTCTTTCCCTCGCCCAGTCTTGCTTCCCTCTCCCAACCTATTCCCTTTTCTAATTTCTCTTGAACTAAGGTGAATTGTACTGAAATACATGATCTGAGTGCCGTTTTACTCCATGTTCTTCCTTGCTGGATCATGATTGTATAAGCCCTGTGATGTTCCAGAACACTGTTGTTCCGAAATATCAGACATTGTAATTTATATCTTGTTCTATTCTCAATAAAAATTGATTTAAAAAACACATAAATATTACCATGCTATTGTCATTAAGAGAGCCATTAATCTTTAGGGCTAATTCTGTGTTTAACATGTGTCAGTAACTCACATTTGCTTGTAAGGACTCTTGGATGCTACCCTGATTAGCTTTTACCTGTTTGTACCCTGGACATACATCGAGAAAAATAGACATTTTCCAATTAATTTCCATAGCAACTCCACCACAATACACTAAAAGGTCCATCAATACATGCGCACTTCACTTGTCCTGATCTAAGTAGCCCTTAGTGTTTGCATTATCTTGACTTGCCAGATTTCACAGGTAAACTACACTTATGTTATAAGGTAAAAGTTAACCAAAACCTGTGGAAATGAGCCTTTTGTTGTTAAAGTCAGATAGGTTTTCCACCTCTAGTTATTTAAAGCCATCTACTGTATATCTTGTAACCCTATTTTTCTGCGTCTCTGTAGGCACATATACGCCAGTGGGTTACCAGAGGAATACTCCTTTATGTTTACTTTTCGAATGAATGAGAATACTCGACACAAATACTGGAGCATCTGGCAAATTGTAGATGCCAAAGGCAAACAGGAGGCTGCCATCAACTTCAACGGGCCTCAGAAGGCATTGGAATTTGTTTATAAAGGAGCAGATCGAGTCCACAAAATCACCTTCCCTAACCTGCCCTTCCTGTTTGATACCAAGTTTCACAAAGTTCTATTCAGTGTGGAGAAGGACAGACTCACTCTGTACATTGACTGCATAAGAGTTGATACATTTGATCTAGTCCCTGCTGGAAAAATTACCCTGGATGGCTACACCATATTGGGCAAGCTGACTAACAATCATGAGGTATCAGTGCCAGTAAGTACACAGATTTTTTATTACTATCAATTATTAAAGATGATCTATTCTCCCCCCACCCCCACTCATATACCCTTTTTATGGAACGTGTGTTTAAAAGGTATCTAAAGCCCATAAATAATGCAAATTAGCTCCCAATGCTCATAATTTATGGTAACATAAGAACCAGTTTGCAAAATAGAGAGCAAAATAAGATGTTTGCTCAATTATCTCCAATTCAGCTTTCTGATTTTTCTTCCAATTGCTATTTGTTTGGTGCCAATGATTCACATTTGACCACAATCCTTTAGTGATGAACATTTACAATGTTCGTTGACCTTTCGGGTTGACTGAAGTCAGTCAAGCTAAACAGCTGGGGAGGGCAGGCTTAATAGAAGGGAATGGGGGGGGGGGGGGGGGGGGCAACGCATTTTAAAGAACCCCTATGTGTACATAACACTTATAAAAAATTAAAACAGCATATAGTTTTTGGTAAAGAATTGTGTAATAATAAGAACCATACCATTTACTTTAAATATTAACTTTATTTGTGTGGGTATAATCTACAAATAACTTACTGAAATAATTGTTCTCATTTAAAAGGTTGTTTTAGTTCTGAAATCATCTTCATAGAAAGGCCACCAATCAGTTGGTAAGACATGTTTCTTGGAGGAGGGAAATGCACTTTTCGTCCACAAATACCTGGAGTGCTTTAGTTGCACATTCATGCTCTCTGCACGTCAATGGCCTCCAAATTTGTATATGTTAACAGGGAAGTGTAACTACCATATTAGCAATATGTAAGCAAGGGGCCAGGAGGTGGTTGACAGCGCGACCCTTGGTTTGTAATAATGTCCTTGAATACAGTTTGAAAAAGAACCAGGGGACAGAGTAACGAGCCACTACAACAGACTATGATGCTTGATGTATCGATTTAAAGTGCATCCCTAAAAAGAAAATAGAGAATTCCCCCAACACTCCATATTATCACACATTAAGTGGACAGTATAAGCACCCAGACCACTTCAGCTCTTTGAAGTGGTCTGGGTGCACTGTCCCAGTCTCCTTAACCCTGCAATGGTAATAATAGCAGTTTTTGAGAAACAGCAATAATTACTATCCAGGGTTAACTCCACCACTAGTGGCTGTCTAACAGACAGCCGCTAGAGAGACTTTCGGGTCATTATGCGACTCTTGGTGGCCTAATTGATGCTGATGTCCTCTACGCTATGCATGAGGACCTACAACATCACCTAAAACTCCGTAGGAAAGCTTTATACAACGATTTCTTATGGGACTGTCCTAATGCGCTAACAGCACTCACAGCGCATTAGGTCCCCGACGTCGGCTGACTCCGGGAAAGGAGGAGCTATGGTGGAGCCTGACACAGCGCTGAGGGACATCGGTGCTGGATTCAGGTAAGTGATAAAGGGGTTCTGTGTTGCACGAATGAGGGCGGCACTATAGAGAGCTATAGTGCTACAAATACAAATTTGTATTCCTAGCCTATAGTTTCCCTTTAGAATGAACAGGAATCATATTGAGAGTTTGTTGGGATTATTCAAGGTCAACATTCAGGTCGCTTTGCAGTGAGGAGGCATCTGGGAGTTCATTAAATTTATTAACATATGGATTGAGGAACAGCACCTTTGAATTACATTAAATTATTACATAGTTACATAGTTATATAGCTGAAAATTTCAGCCTTTCTCACATCTGTTTTTGCTGTTGATCTAAATGAAGGCAAAAAAGTCCAGTTATAAGTGCTTCCAATTTTGCAACAAACGCTTAAAAAAAAAAAAAAAAAAAATCATTCTTGACCCCAGAGTGGCAGTAAGATCTCTTCTTTGATCAAAAAGCTATTACTCCACTAATTAAATTGTATATCCCTGAATATTATGCTTTTGCAAGTTTTTATCCAATTGCTGTTTAAACATCTGTGCATACATTTTCCTTTAGACTAAATCTCCTTTCTTCTAGTCTAAAAGTGTGACCTATTTATGAATAGATTTCCAGATAATGGTTTGGATTGCCCCTGAATATATTTCTATAATGCTATCATATCCTCTCTGAGTGCCGTTTTTCCAAAATAAAGAGATTTAAAATCCTCCATTTCTTTTATTCATTTTGTAGCCTGCCTCTGCACTTTTTCTAGTGCCATAATATCCTTCTTTAGAACAGGTGCCTAAAATTGCACAGCATATTCAGCAATATCACAGAACAGCTTGGCAAATGTTTGGAATTAATTCCTAAAAAATATTGTATAAAGCAGTAGTACAATTATTAAAAAAAAATATACATTTTATAAAAAAAGAGAGGGGTTTTCCTGGCCCTCAATAAAGTGAAATAACACACTGACTTATAGGATCTTAAATGTTTTTGGAGGTCATTGGCATTCAAGTAATCCAACATTAATTTCTTCCCTTTAAAACACATTAGTTTCCTCACAAAACCTACTAACATCAGGCTTCGATGAACAGGAAACAACATGAAAGGCATTTCACGCTTGTATAATTTTTTTTGTCAGACATAGATTCACTGTGAATCATATTTGCACTTCAGGGTTAATCTCCATATTCTACCCGTACGTTTCTATTTTTTTTTCTCGATACACTATTCATGAAACTAATTGTTTCTTTCTTATTCCATCCTACTCATGTCATCTTTCATTTTTAGATTTGTCTACAAAATTGTATAAAACTATGTAGCAGGTTCTAAAGAACCATAGGAATCTCAGAATGTTAGAAAATTGTTATTAGAAATTGTCGGAGTATGCCTAGTAGCTTAGCAATAACCATAGATTAAATCAGTATGTAAACTGTTATCACAAAATCACATTTTTAATTTGAAAGTATATTACAAATATTAAAAAAAAAAGATTAATTTTCTTAAAAACACACTTTAGGGACCAAAACAACTTCATATAATTTAAGTGCTGATTGTGCGTGGAGTCCTAATGCACAATCTTACTATTCAGTTCCCAAATAATTCAACACTGATCATGGGCGCCTGCGTGCCTGTAGCTCTGTCACTCTATGCTGCTTAGTCTGAAGCTTCTGATAGAGATGGGACGCAGTGATTGGTTCATTATGTCAGCAGAGTGCTCTCAACCAATAACTACTGCCTGTATCACTTGGCTTGGCTAAGGCAGAAGGACTCTGAGTTAATTAGACGTCCAGAGGGAGCACTTTTTAGAACACTGATCTGCGGCATAGCCCCAAGGGACTGCAGTTTCCCTTACCACTTCAATGAAATCAAGAGCCTTTGAATGTTCCTTTAACCCCTTAAGGACACATGACATGTGTGACATGTCATGATTCCCTTTTATTCCAGAAGTTTGGTCTTTAAGGGGTTAAAGTAAAAAAAGAATAATTAAAAATTAATAAATAAATAAAATAAAAATATATATATAAAAAAGAATAGCATGTGTATTACCAATTATAGAAACATTTCATAATGATCACAATCATTAGAGGCTTCCCTGGTTGTTATTTAGGTATTACATTATTAATAAAAAATTTTTGTAAATATGCTTTTATTGAATTGTGCAATCGTTCAATTTGTCAAATAACAATGAGTATGTGTCAGTTAGGACACGCAGGTCCCACCAGCATAAAACAATGACAATCATATTAGGAAGTGGTGTTCGATCAGCCATACATTGGTGACACGCAGGCCACAGCATATGTTATTTAGGTATTCTTCTCAATTCTCCTTTCTAAATGTTTGATTGCCGCCAAGGATTACTTCCAACCCACCTTCCATCCTTCCTTTGGAATGCTAATTGCGTTCCATGTTGCAAAGCTGGAGGTGATGCTGGAATGCACCACTGCGTGCCACTGATGCGGAAGAAGCGTGTCACTTC
Source organism: Pelobates fuscus (assembly GCF_036172605.1). Taxonomy (NCBI): domain Eukaryota; kingdom Metazoa; phylum Chordata; class Amphibia; order Anura; family Pelobatidae; genus Pelobates; species Pelobates fuscus. Next base: position 177,158,579 of record NC_086318.1, on the reverse strand, counting down.
TGGTGCAATTAATCCTAGCAGTGGAACACACCACTGATGTTGTGTTTTATTGAGCGTCTTCCTTATTATGTTCATCTCCCGAACTTCATTGTTTCACTCCATATACAGTCCGCCTGGTTACCAACTGTCAGGGGGTCTGGTTGGGAAGGGGTACTGAAAGGAAAGGCTGCTAACTCAGGAACACTAGGAAGCATAGCTCAGATATACAGGACAAAAGAACCAGAAAACATTATTAACATTAATGAACTGGCAAAAAAGAAGGGATGAGGCTCAACTAAATCGTGAGAAGATACTTACAAAGTTAGCCCAGCTGGGAACAGAAAGAGATCTCTGCTTGGGTGCAGCAACCTGAAATAGCACCACATACAGGTATTGGCACTGTGAGGTACTGCACTAGAGTGAGAGTAAATTGAATCGTGACACCAACTATTGGAACACATTTGCTCACTCACTATTAGCTCTCAGCACACAGTGTACACAAGGTTAAAGCAGCAAGATGCTGATAGACTCATTACCTTTGCAGATGGCAATATAATTAATCTGCGGTGGTAATATGGAGCCAATAAGTAGCTGGCATGGGTAACAGAATTGCCAATCATTACAGATTCAAACAGATTTTAAATGAAATCAAATCGGTCCTCTGAGTCACAGTCTTAGTCCTGCAGTTCGAAGCTTCACAACTTATCAAGTAGCTACAGCATGAATGTCTCAGGTCTCAGCTGTAGAGTCACTTTGCACTTTGGTATGTGCAGAGTTATTATAACTATTAGTAACAGGCATCACAGCACTCTGTGTGGAAAAATTTCACCCTCCCCTTGTCACCACTGTGCTTTCCTGGCTTTATATTATACATATTAATTATATATTATCATTTTTTATTATTTATATAGCGCAAAACAAATTCTGCAGCACATTACAATGGTTGGATTACCAGGAACAGAGGGGGTTGAGGGCCCTGCTCAATGAGCTTACATGCTAGATGGAGTGGGGTAAAGTGACACGAAAGGTAAAGATAGTATTGGAGAAGCTGCTTGGTAGAATAGTATTCACTGAAGACTTAGTGTGTGGTTTTTTAAATGACAGTTGCAGGAGAGGAATCAATTGTGAGCTATTAACAGTTTAATTCATACTCTATTATGAAGAAGTGGGGTTTTAAAGATTTTTTGAATATATTATAATTACAGTTGAGTAGATTCACTTGCTTAATCAGCCCTTAGGCAGTCACAGGGGAGGGCTGGCAGCCTTAGGCCTGGGGGGCAAAACCAGTCAAGTGGCCCATTGCGCCACCAAATCAGTTCACCATCCATGCCCACCTTTTTCTGGTTTTATAACGGATATTGATGTTATGCTAATCAGTAGCTCTTTGCCATACCCGCTCCTTCACGGCTCTGACTTTCAATGTTGTCAGAGCACAGGCTGAGAATCTCTGAGCCTGTGCTCTGACTCACTAACTGAGCGCCGGAACCACGAGGGAGAGGATATGATCTGACTGCACCTACTGCTGGTGCGCACCAGTGGACCACCAGCGAATCGTTTAAATTAAATATGCTGGTGTACCCAACTTGTGAGCTGTGTTGGCCGCCGGGCGCCTCTGTTGTCATGGCACCCTGCGTGACCGCACAGCTTGCCCACCCCAACGGCTGGCCCTGCTGACACACACTGATGTTACTACTTAGACATCCCTCAATATTAATACAGAGATGAGAGTAAACACCAATAAACTGTGGAAACAGAGCTGATCCCCCCAAATTTATAAAGGTTTGCTTAGAGGATTTATTCAAGATTAAATCATGCCTCCTCCTCTCTCCCCCATGCGCTGCTCTGTAGGCTGGGAGGAAGTGAAGAGTAATCACAGTCTCCCAGCACAACGCCACCTGTGGCTGCATGGGGAACAGCTGTTTAATGTAATGCTTGCAGGACGGCCAGCTGCCGCAGAACCTCTTTGTTTCCATCTCTGCAAAGGGCTCCAGGCACTGCTTGTTGTGAGTGTGAGCCACTGTAAATTAGGGGCAGAGGGCACTTGCACTGCGGTCAAGACAGGTCTGGGCAGGAGGAGAGTGCAGTGCAATCAGTGCACTCCCCTCCTGTGGGTCACCAGTAGACTGGCGCACCTGCCCAGGATCAGAGCCGGTGCAAGGATTTTTGCCGCCCTAGACAAAATATAAATTTGCCGCCCCCCCCCCCCCATGTGACATCACAATGCCCCACCTATATGATCTGCCATATGAACTAACGCCAGTGCTGCACACAGTGTGTGTTTACATTAAAAAGCCTGCAGGGACCAGCTATAGACACCAGAACCACTTCATTAAGCTATAGTGTCCCTTTAATGTGAGGTAAATTATAGATTAGTGTCACTAATAATATACTAGATTGCCTACTTACAATTAGATGAGGATGATGATGGGCTGCAGTTTGGCTCCACTGGTCTGGTGTAGAACAGGACCTCTGGAGGCTGTTTGCAACTGTGGTCACAAAATTCAACGTTCTGGGAGAATTGGAAGCAGCTCCATTTTTTGGGGGCCTCTTACACAGCTCAAGGTCTGGGCCCCAGTGCCTGACGGTGAGTATGCCCATAAGGCCCACTCATAAGTCCACTTTTATGTTCCACCCACCCATGAGCTCGCTCACAGGGAGTGGAGTGTGTAGGGGATGTGTTATGTGTTATCTAATATGTGTGCTTATGGTATGTAGTGTATAGGGATACCAGTTTGTGCAGGTGATGCAGTGTGTTTGTGTGTAGTGGAAGCAGTGTGTATTTGTGTATAAGGGATGTATTATGTGTTTCTGGTTGTGTGTGAGGGATGCATTGTGTGAATCTGTGTTTGTATGCATAAGGGATGCAAGGTGTGTGTCTGTATGTGTGTGCATTGAGTGTAAGAGATGCATTGTGTTTCTGTGTGTATGTAAGGAAAACAGTGTGTGTGTTTGCATGTGTGTGTAAGGGTTTGCATTGTATGTTTCTGTGTATGTGTGCAAATGATGCATTGTCTTTGTTTGTAAGGGTTGCATTGTGTATGTGTGTAATGGATGCATTGTGTGTTTCTCTGTGTATGTATAGGGATGCATTGTGTGTTTCTGTGTATGTATAGGGGTGCATTGTGTGTTTCTGTGTATGTATAGGGATGCATTGTGTGTGTGTGTGCGCGTAGTGTTAAAGAGCTCCCTGTCTTGCCCCCTGTCCTATAGAGCTGTCCCTTCTGTCCCTTAGAGCTCTCCCCTGCCCCTTAGTGGTCTCTCCTCTCCCCAACCCTCCCCTAGCGGTCTCTTCTCACACTCACCCACCCTCCCTGTGCTCTTCTCATCCCCCCTCCACCCTCCCTGCGTTCTTCTCACTCCTCCCTCTGTGTGTTCTCACCCCCCTGTGTTCTTCTTACCCCCCCTCCTCCCTGTGTTCTTCTTACTCCCCCCCTTGTTCTTCTTACCCCCTTCTTCTTATTACTCCCCCCTCCCCTCTTCTTACCCCCCCTTCTTCTTACTCTCCCCCCTCCCCTCTTTTTACTCTCCCCCTCCCCTCTTTTTACTCTCCCCCCTTCCCCTCTTTTTACTCCCCCCTTCCCCTCTTTTTACTCTCTCCCCCCCTTCCCCTCTTTTTACTCTCCCCCTTCCCCTCTTTTTACTCTCCCCCTTCCCCTCTTTTTACTCTCCCCCTTCCCCTCTTTTTACTCTCCCCCCCTTCCCCTCTTTTTACTTTCCCCCCCTCCCCTCTTTTCACTCTCCCCCCCTCCCCTCTTTTCACTCTCCCCCCCTCCCCTCTTTTCACTCTCCCCCCCTTCCCCTCTTTTTACTCTCCCCCCCTTCCCCTCTTTTTACTCTCCCCCCCCTTCCCCTCTTTTTACTCTCCCCCCCCTTCCCCTCTTTTTACTCTCCCCCCCTTCCCCTCTTTTTACTCTCCCCCCCTTCCCCTCTTTTTACTCCCCCCCTTCCCCTCTTTTTACTCTCCCCCCCTTCCCCTCTTTTTACTCTCCCCCCCTTCCCCTCTTTTTACTCTCCCCCCCTTCCCCTCTTCTTACTCTCCCACCCTTCCCCTCTTCTTACTCTCTCCCCCCCCTTCTTCTTACTCTCTCCCCCCTTCTTCTTACTCTCTCCCCCCCCCTTCTTCTTACCCCCTCCCCCCCCTTCTTCTTACCCCCTCCCCCCCCTTCTTCTTACCCCCTCCCCTCCCCCCTTCTTCTTACCCCCTCCCCTGTAGGTGGCCGAGCTGCACTCCAGTCCGCGGTCCCGGCCGGAGTGATAGGAAGGTGCTCAGTGTGCACCTTCCTGTCAGTCCGGCCGGGTACAGGAAACAGAAACTCCTGTTCCGCGCGGAACAGGAGTTTCTGTTTCCTGTACCCAGCCGGACTGACAGGAAGTGCACACTCAGTGTGCACCTTCCCATCACTCCGGCCGGGACCGCGGACCGGAGACCAGCTCGGCCACCTACAGGGGAGGGGAGGGAAGGGAGAAGCAGCTGCAGCCGTCTGAGCGCTCTTTACAGAGCGCTCGGCGGCTGCAGCATTTAAAGGGCCGGCCCGCCGCGGCCGGTCCTAAAATAATTTCGGGCGGCAATTGCCTCCCTGCCCCCCGGCCCAGCCCGCCCCTGGGCAGTCACTAGGGCTAATGGTTAGAGAAAAAGACAATATTATACACTTACATTTGGCAGGTGCCAGGATCTGTTGTTGCTGTGCTCTATCTGTGTTACTTCCAAGATGGGTTCTTGCTTCTCTCTCTCCTGTAGGCACTGTAACCCACCTACTGGTGCTAGCATCCAATGGTGGTCCCTGAATAAAGACATTGATAGCATGCCTCCACTCATGGGCAGCTAGCTCTGCTGCCCGAATGGCAACTCAATGGAAATTCCTGAAATTCCTTGTTTAAGGAAACAAGGCATGTGCAAATACTGCTGATTCAGAGTAGATTTCAAACAAGCTTCATTTTTTAATAGGCCTAGGTGCTCTCAAGTAAGCTTCTCGAAACAACTACCAGTGAGGTAGAGGGGCCCTGCAGAACTGAAGAATTAAAGAGTCATTCATTTTTTTCCAATATTTTTTTTTATCTTCCCATCTATACCACCAGAAAAAAATCACTGCAAATAATTTTCCCCCCACATAATAAACTGGTGGGGCGCTGCCCCAAGTGCCCCTATGGACGAGCCTCCACTGTCTTAATTGAACATATTGCTTGTCAGAGACAGGATCTGACAGAGCACAGTTTCCCAGTTGACTTGCTACAGACTCACTAGAGGTGCTTCACTGAAACACCATCAATGGAATAAAATGATCTAGTAATAGGATTAATCAAAGAAAACAAATATTAGAAGATAAAAAAAAAAATGCAGCTAAAACCGCCTAAAGTGTGTATTGCAATCAATTCAGCCCACTGACTACACAATTACCATAAAGACAAACTGCTAAATATCAATGGAATTGTAACACTAAAAAATAAAGTAAAACAATAACCAATAAATAAATGACTCAGACAAATAAATAAGACATACATGCCAATGAGAAAACATAAGCCTCATAAGGCTTTACAATATTAAATAAAAAAAAAATCAATTAACCACCACTCTAGTAAAGGTATTTATATTTGATGGAGCAGCAGAAAATACAGAAAGGGAGTATTCCGTACAAAGAATTTAAATAGACTCTGAGGATTCCTGATTGGTTACTTAAAAGTTACATTAATCAAGTTTACATGCATCATGTTTATTGAAGTTTGTTTGATGCATAAATGATATGACATTAAATATAAGAAAGGTTCAAAAATAAAGTATGGTGCTACAATCACCACGTGTAGGTCACCCAACCACACACAAATTCAGTGCATAAAAGTTAATAAAATAAAGGTGAGAGCCCACTTTAAAATTCTTAATGTATGTAAAATCCCCACACATGAGATATATTGTTGGGAAAATTCTCCAGAGAGTTGTCCTTACCAGGGTCCTTACCAAGGACTAGGTGTGTCAGGAACAGAATAAAATTAATAAAAAAATAATAAAAGCATAAAAAGTAAAATAAATGGTCAAACACATAAATATACTTTAATACTAAAAAAAAGAATAGTAAAACAACGCAAAGCGTTTCACCAGTATAAGGGCTTCTTTAAGTGTAAGATACCCTACATCTGTACCCTGCGGAGAATAACTCTCTGGAAAATTTAACCCGGCCATATATCCCTGGTGGGGATTATACCACCTAGGCGCTATTAATTGAGCAGTATCACTGCTCAACTAAATGTTTTATCAATCTTATGGTAAAATTGCATGTGTGTGGATTTTACATACATTGAGAGTTTTAAAGTGTGCTCTCTCTTTTATTTTATTAACTTTTATGCATTGACATGACATTGTCTTTGTTGTTGAGGAAGCAATTAAAGAAAGAATGAGCAAAATATAACATTTGAAATAATACAAATTAAATAAATCCCTCAATCACACTAAAGGCTTAAAATGAGCTCTTAAAATGTATGTAGCTCCTCTTCCCATAATGCATTGTTGGCCGGGCCTATCTTTTCTGCCATATCCCATTGTAGCAATGTTGGAAATGTAACTTCTCCAGGCTCAATAAAAAAGGATTTGGAGGTATGGAATCAGGATAGGAGGGGGCAATCCTAAAGAGTTATGTAGAGAAGAGACATGTTAGCCTAGATTGAATGCTTTATATATGGTCCTAGTGCCCTCAGCACAGTGTGGGTGCTTCTAAGGATGCATGTTGTGCTTGCTGGGGAGAGTTACCTTATGTCCCCGGATGTGGGATACCACGATAATTAGGGGACCAACTTGGAGTGACAAGAATGGAGCCCAAAATGGTTCTGCTTACCATCAGGCACACATAGGAAGCATACGATTATACTGATAAATTGAATGTGTTTAGTATATAAGTCACTATAGATTAAGTCAAAGAAAGTGTTAGAGAAGACTGTGAATTAAAAAAATTTAAGCAGCTTACATTCTCATTAGTCTTTCCTCAAGTCGCAAACTAATTTTAGCCCAGTTGTTGCCATTACAGAGAGAACCTATAAGCTTTGCACTGCAAACTGATCCAACCAATAAGGGCAGGCCCAAATAAAATGCCAACATGTACCCTCTGGTTGTGAGATGGAACAAAAAATGAACGGAGATCAGGGACGGACTGACAGTGGCCTGGGCCCCCGGGCAAAATTAGCAACTGGGCCCCAAGCAGACCGATATATATGCTGGTGTAGGTGTACCGTGTATTTGATTATATGTACGTGTAAAGTGAATGTATGTTGTGTATATTAACTGTAAGCGCTAGTGTGAGTGAATATATGTATGTCTTTGTGTGTAGTGTCAGGATATGTGAATTCATAGTATATTTGAATACATGTTTTGAGTTTTATAAATAGGGTAGTATTTTTTTTATGTGTTTGTGTAGCATGGCAGTTTGTATAAAGGGGTATTTCTGAATTTTGCCAATGTGTTTGTATGAGGTCCAAATTTTGCGTCTTAAATTACAGATCATCAAGTGTTAAATGTTACAACCTACCTTAAAGGATCACTATAATGTCAGGAAAACAAACTTGTTTTCCTAACACTATATAACCCTTAGGTCCACCCCACCCCCCACCCTCAGGGTCCCCTTCCCGCTGGGCTGAAGGGGTTAAAACTCCTTCAGCCACTTACCTCTATCCAGCGCTGGGCTCCCTCGGTGCTGGTGACCTACCCTCCCCCGCCGACGTCAGCTTCCAAGTGCAGCGGAATGCGCATGCGCGGCAAGAAACGTGCGTGGATTCAAACAGTCCATAGAAAAGAATTTCTCAAAGATTTCGTATGGACGTTCTGCATGATGAATGTGATTTTCGCATGCAGCGCCGCAGAAACGCCTCTAGTGGCTGTCAGGAAGACAGCCACTAGAGGCTGGATTAACCCTGCAATGTAAACATAGCAGTTTCTCTGAAACTGCTATGTTTACATCTGAAGGGTTAAAACCTGGGGGACCTGGCACCCAGACCACTTCATTGAGCTGAAGTGGTCTGGGTGACTATAGTGTCCCTTTAACGGAACACTATAGTGTCAGGAATACAAAAGTGTATTCCTGACGCTATCGGTTTCTGGCCCCCCTTAAAAACGGGATTTACTCACCTTTTTTCCCCATCACCGACCAAACTCCTTGGCACAGTTCAACAATTTTAGATGATCTCAGCCAGCCCAATGCTCTACCATAGGAAAGCACTGGAAAGCTATTGTGCATGTGCGGCAAAACACTACGCTGTGGCAATCACCATCTCCTCATAGAGATGCATTGAATCAGTGCTTCTCTATGACAAGTGTTCAGCGTCTCCATAAGGAGCATGGAGATGCGGAATGTCAGTGCTGCACATTTTGCAACACTGACACAGGAAGCACCTAGATCAGGGCTGTCCAACTCTCATGATTCTTTCAATTAAAAAGACAGACAGGAAATCGTGGGAGTTGTAGTTCAGCAACATTTGGGGGGCCGCAGGTTGGACAGCCCTGACCTAGATGTTCCTAGGCAGCAAGGTAACATTGTTTTTTCACTGAAAAGGCAGCCTTTACAGCAAAAACCCTGCAGGGGCAGACTATACTCACCAGAATAACTACATTAAGCTGTAGTTGTTCTGGTAACTATAGCGTTCCTTTATGGTTGTGCGTGCAAAGGGGTAGGGACTGCAGAGGGTGCTGGGAGGAAGAGGCTGCAGAGGGTACAGGGGGAAGGGACTGCAGATGGCACGGGGGGGGGGAAGAGAGGCTGTAGTGGGTGCAGAGGGTGCTGTTGAGATTGCAAAGGGAAATATAAGCTGTAGTAAGTGCAGGGAGTGTAGGGGCTGCAGTTGGTGCATAGGATATAGGAGTTGTAGTGGGTGCCTGGGGGTAGGGGCTAAAGTGAATGCAGGGGGTGAGGGGCAGCAGAGGGTGCAGGGGCAGCAGAGGGTGCAGGGGTAGGATCTCTGCAGGGGGTAGGTGCTGCAGAGGGAGCAGGGGGGTAGGGGATGCAGAGAGGGAGCAGGGGGGTAGGGGATGCAGAGGGAGCAGGGGGGTAGGGGATGCAGAGGGAGCAGGGGGGTAGGGGATGCAGAGGGAGCAGGGGGGTAGGGGATGCAGAGGGAGCAGGGGGGTAGGGGATGCAGAGGGAGCAGGGGGGTAGGGGATGCAGAGGGAGCAGGGGGTAGGGTAATAGGTGCTGTTGTGATTGCAACGGGAAAAATAAGCTGTAGTAAGTGCAGGGAGTGTAGGGGCTGCAGTTGGTGCATAGGGTATAGAGGCTGTAGTGGGTGCATAGGATATAGAGGCTGTAGTGGGTGCATAGGATATAGGAATTGTAGCGGGTGCCTGGGGGTTAGGGGCAGCCGATGGTGCAGGGGTAGCAGTGGGGTAGGATCTCTGCAGTGGGTAGGGGCTACAGAGGGAGTGGGGGGGTGTAAGGACTGCAGAGGGAGTGGGGTGTAGGGGCTGCAGAGGGAGCATGGGTTAGGGGCTGCAGAAGGTTTAGTGGGGTAGGGGCTGCAGAGGGAGTAGGGATGATAGGAGTTGTAAGTGTAAAGTGCCTTAGCATGATAGGAGTTGTAAGTGTAAAGGAAGGAGTTACAGAGGAAGCAGGGGCTGCAGAGGGAGCAGGGGGTAGGGGCTGCAAAGGGAGCATGGGGTAGGGGCAGCAGAAGGTGCAGTGGGGTAGGGTGTGCAGAGGGAGCTGGGGGTATGGATGATAGGAGTTGTATGTTTAAAGTGCCTTGGCATGATAGGAGTTGTAAGTGTAAAGGAAGGAGTTACAGTGGGGGTAGGGGCTGCAGAGGGAACAGTGGGGATAGGGGCTGCAGAGGGAGCAGGGGGGGGATAGGGGCTGCAGAGGGAGCAGGGGGGATAGGGGCTGCAGAGGGAGCAGGGGGGATAGGGGCTGCAGAGGGAGCAGGGGGGATAGGGGCTGCAGAGGGAGCAGGGGGGATAGGGGCTGCAGAGGGAGCAGGGGGGATAGGGGCTGCAGAGGGAGCAGGGGGGATAGGGGCTGCAGAGGGAGCAGGGGGGGATAGGGGCTGCAGAGGGAGCAGGGGGGATAGGGGCTGCAGAGGGAGCAGGGGGGGATAGGGGCTGCAGAGGGAGCAGGGGGGGATAGGGGCTGCAGAGAGAGCAGGGGGGATAGGGGCTGCAGAGGGAGCAGGGGGGATAGGGGCTGCAGAGGGAGCAGGGGGGATAGGGGCTGCAGAGGGAGCAGGGGGGATAGGGGCTGCAGAGGGAGCAGGGGGGATAGGGGCTGCAGAGGGAGCAGGGGGGATAGGGGCTGCAGAGGGAGCAGGGGGGATAGGGGCTGCAGAGGGAGCAGGGGGGATAGGGGCTGCAGAGGGAGCAGGGGGGATAGGGGCTGCAGAGGGAGCAGGGGCTTCAGAGGAAGCAGGGGGGGTAGGGGCTTCAGAGGGAGCAGGGGGGGTAGGGGCTTCAGAGGGAGCAGGGGGGGATAGGGGCTTCAGAGGGAGCAGGGGGGATAGGGGCTTCAGAGGGAGCAGGGGGGGATAGGGGCTTCAGAGGGAGCAGGGGGGATAGGGGCTTCAGAGGGAGCAGGGGGGATAGGGGCTTCAGAGGGAGCAGGGGGGATAGGGGCTTCAGAGGGAGCAGGGGGGGGTAGGGGCTTCAGAGGGAGCAGGGGGGGTAGGGGCTTCAGAGGGAGCAGGGGGGGTAGGGCTTCAGAGGGAGCAGGGGGGGTAGGGGCTTCAGAGGGAGCAGGGGGGGTAGGGGCTTCAGAGGGAGCAGGGGGGGTAGGGGCTTCAGAGGGAGCAGGGGGGGTAGGGGCTTCAGAGGGAGCAGGGGGGGTAGGGGCTTCAGAGGGGGTAGAGGCTTCAGAGGGAGCAGGGGGGGTAGGGGCTTCAGAGGGAGCAGGGGCTTCAGAGGGAGCAGGGGGGGGTAGGGGCTTCAGAGGGAGCAGGGGGTGGTAGGGGCTTCAGAGGGAGTGGGGTGTAGGGGCTGCAGAGGGAGCAGGGGGGGTAGGGGCTTCAGAGGGAGCAGGGGCTTCAGAGAGAGCAGGGGGGGTAGGGGCTTCAGAGGGAGCAGGGGGGTTGTGGTGGCAGAGGGTGCAGGGGGTAGGGGCAGTAGTGGGGGGAATATCATTAACATATTTGTAATAAAAAAAAAATTATTGAAAAAAAATTAAAGCCCCCCTTACAAGTCTTACCTCTCTGGTGGTCCAGACATCCTCTCCTGGAAAGTCCCTCACAGCTCCAGCACAGGATCTTCTTGACACGCTGTCTGTAACACTGCTCAGGGCAGCTCCGCACAGCTCACTGTGACTGGTGATGTCACTTCCTGCAGAACAAGCTGCACGGAGCTGCCCTGAGCAGTTGCAGGCAGCTCAGTGAGGCTGTGTTTGGAGACAGGCACACTGAGGGGCAGCCTAGTGGGGTCTTTGGAAGGCCCCTTAGCTGTCTCTCAGTGTGCCCTGCACGGAGGAGATAATTAGTAGCAGCAGGGGCCCGCGGACGGCTGTGTGGGCCCCTTGCTGAGCGCAGGCTGGCTGGGGAGATTAACTCCCCAGCTCAGCCGTTACTGCACTGCAGCAGGGGCGGGCCCCCCAGAGCCTCGGGCCCTCGGTCCATGACCGATTTGCCCGAGTGCTCAGTCCGCCCCTGACGGAGATTCAGACATACTGCCCAATGATTCAGGAATGGCCAGGTGTATACCAGCACTAGCACTGGCAACTGGCAACCCCAAGAGATGTGATGGAAAAAAAGATCCAGTGCCTGAATACATTCTACTAGTGTTGAAAAGTAATAGTCATAAACATTTATATCCCCACCGCATCGAGTAAAGTTTCTACATTAGTTGAAAAGGTGTTTCAGGACCTCTCTAGGCACAGTGAGAATGGTGTCTGTGTCTGGATTACCCTTTAGACCGTTACATCTCTGATAATATGTTAAATAAAACAAACCAGGGTTTAGGAGACCTCCAAGAACAGACAGAAACAGTATGGTTAGTACACAGTCAGGGCTGAAAGAAAAGGTTGCAATTGTTCATTGTAGCAATTGTGTTTTGTTATATTATTTATTTAGAATGATAGTAATGGTGATAATAGGCACTCACTTAAGCTATTTTTCAATGTTATATGTTTCCCACTTTTCACTTCACATTTTAATTTATTAGGTATAATAATCTTTACATTTCACAATGCTGCCTTTACTAATATTAGATATCAAATAATGATGCATGAATTAAAGCATATGCAATAGATAGACAGACAGACAGACAGAAAGATAGATAGATAGGATAGACAGACAGACAGATAAATCGATAGTCTTACAGACCGACAGCTGGATAAATAGATAGAAAAATAGATAGAGACAGATAGAGATAGAAATAGATAGATGGACAGATAGATAGATAGATAGATAACAGACAGACAGACAGACAGATAGATAGATAGATAGATAGTTTTACAGACCGACAG